>NC_056524.1:253189893-253263600 GCF_019175285.1 Sceloporus undulatus
TATGTGTACTCGTACAGGAACCCTCACAATTGCTTCCCGGCCGATTGGAGAGGGCGGGGCGGATTATATGGGGAGAGCGGTCCTCCAGTACCCTGGGCCCAAGCCATTTAGGGCTTTATAGTAATAACCAACACTCTATTGTCAAGATGGCCTCCATTTGTGGACTCATTGGAGCAATAGCAAACCATGATGTGCTCCTGTACTTCAATGTTTACCATAAACACCATGAAGGCTATCAGTGGCATCACTCTGAATTAATTGCTCATTGCTGAACTTCTGTTATTACCAGCTTCATAAATGTGGAGTTGAAGTTTGCATAGCTGCAATGGAGTTTTCTCATGATCCTTCTCTCTGCAAATTAACCCTATCCAGTTAATTTTATTTCTTCCTTGGACATTTGGGTGTGGTGGGTAGGATTGAGGACATTACTCCCCCACCAATGTTTTTCTGTCCTTGCAAATGAAATTTTCCTTCAATACCAAATGTCTAGCATTGCAGAGGGAGGGAGAATTTAAATGGTTAACACCGAAGACTTCTATTTGCTGTGTTTGTATTCGCTTCCTAACTCCCTTGATCCTTTTCTTTGAATGGTAAACTACATTTCTACTGCTCAACTGATGTTTCGTATTATTGCAATGTTAGAAATTTGGGGAGTGAAGGGACATTTTATGGGAATATTTCTATTTTAGGGAGCATTGTTCTATTTTAGGAAGCAATGTTCCTTCCCACCCCCAACCACCCCCATAGCTACCCCCCTGTCTGGATTTAATCACTTGTAGAGTTCTGGGGACACACGGTTGTTTATTTAAATAAAATTAAATTCTTTTGAACTGCATATTCTCTTCTCTCCTCTGTTGCTTTCCCTGCAGAGAAATAAATCAGTTCTTGTTTGGCAACCTCAGTGGCTCCAGAATCAAGGTTGGGTGAGACCTCGTGAACAAACTAGAAGGCGACCCATCTTGGTTTCAGGAGTGTGAGGATTTAGTCATCAAACATGCTTTGTGACTTGCAAAGATCAAGTCAGCATCCACATAAAAAATCGATGACAATACATCAGAGTATTAAAAAACAAGATAAAAATTATAAGGTTAAAAACCGCAACAATAACCAGCTTAAAATGCTAGTGTAACAGGGAGAGAGCAGAAATCACAGCGTCTGGGGGAAAGCCTGTTGGAAGAGGAAGGTATTCAGCTTCTTCCTGAACAGGTCAAGGGAGGTAACCGAGCGGAGCTCGCCGGGAAGAGAGTTCCAAAGCTGCGGGGCCGAGTTGGAAAACGCCCTCTGTGCAGTCACGGTGTACTTTGTATCAGGAACCCTCAACAATTGCTTCCCGGCCGATCGGAGAGTGCGGGGCGGATTATATGGGGAGAAGCGGTCCTCCAAGTACCCTGGGCCCAAGCCATTTAGGGCTTTATAGGTAATAACCAACACCTTGTATTGATCAAGATGGCCTCCATTTGTGGACTCATTGGAGCAATAGCAAACCGATGATGTGCTCCTGTACTTCAATGTTTACCAATAAACACCATGAAGGCTATCAGTGGCATCACTCTGAATTAAATTGCTCATTGCTGAACTTCTGTTATTACCAGCTTCATAAATGTGGAAGTTGAAGTATTGCATAGCTGCAATGGAGTTTTCTCATGATCCTTTCCTCTGCAAATTAACCCTATCTCAGTAATTTACTTTCTTCCTTTGGACATTTGGGGTGTAGGTGGAGTAGGGATTGAGGACATTACTCCCCCACCAAATGTTTTCTGTCCTTGCAAATGAAATTTTCCTTCAATACCCAAATGTCTAGCATTGCAGGGAGGGAGATATTAAAATGGTTAACACCGAGAATGCTTCTATTTGTTGTGTTTGTATTCGCTTCCTAACTTCCCTTGATCCTTTTCTTTGAATGGTTAAACTACATTTCTAACTGCTCAACTGATGTTTCGTATTATTGCAATGTTAGAAATTTGGGGAGTGAAGGGACATTTTATGGGAATATTTCTTATTTTAGGGAGCATTGTTCTATTTTAGGAAGCAATGTTCCTTCCCACCCCCACCCACCCCCATAGCTACCCCCCTGTCTGAGATTTAGATCACTTGTAGAGTTCTGGGGACACACGGTGTTTATTTAAAATTAAAATTAATTCCTTTTGAACTGCATATTCTCTTCTCTCCTCTGTTGCTTTCCCTGCAGAGAAATAAATCAGTTCTTGTTTGGCAACCTCAGTGGCTCCAGAAATCAAGGTTGGGTGAGACCTCGTGAACAAACTAGAAGGCGACCCATACTTGGTTTCAGGAGCTGTGAGGATTTAGTCATCAAACATGCTTTGTGACTTGCAAGATCAAGGTGCCATATTTCTTTTATCTTTCCTGGATATGAATATGAAGATCAGATTTGCGAGATCAGTCTAAAGATCTGTCAGATTCAGGGGAGGAATCTATGCTTGCATAATCTATGCTATCCTGAAACCTGAAGTCTGCTGTAGGGACCCTTCTTTGTTCTCCACTGCTGGGTCGCATACACTGTATGAGGACAAGGAAAGGGTCTTCTCAGATGTGGCAATACAGTTGTGGAACTCTCTCCCCTTGGAGGCCCAAGTGGTGCAGAAACTGGCTTCGTTCCAGCATCCAGTACAAATACGGGGACCACTGGCCTTACTAAAAAGAAAATGTGTACATTTATCATATAAGTATTTATGATTTTAAACTCTTTCAATCTTTTAAACGCTTTAATTTGTTAAATTGTTTGATATGCATTTTGTCTGTTCAAATAATTTTTATTATTTTAAATTTGAAACTGTTATAATAAAAACAGCTATTTTATTCGTAGGTCAGCCAGAGCTCCCATAATATGGGGTGGGTTATGAATATTTCAATAAATACTTTAAATACAACTGTATGTTCTACTAGATGCTGGGATCCATTTACTGAATCTGGGTGCAAAAAGACACCTACTTTATAATAGAACTTGGAAAATTGTCCTTTTTTGGATTACAATTTTCAGAATTTTTTGAACGATATAGCCTCTGGACTACATTTCCCAGTATATGTGTGTCAATAGGCTCTTTCTTTCTCTCTCTCTCTCTCTCTTTCTCTTTCTCTGTGTTGTAGCTCAGTGGGATAGAATGGTGGGCAGTGGCATATTACCCTTACTGGCCCACAAACTGTTTATGTTCAAGCCTGTGAAAGAGAGGTGATTTTGAATCCCTTAGAGTGCCCTTCAGCCAGAAAAGTTCCCAGTTACCTACTCTCAGGCTTAGGATCTTAATAAGACATGATGCACAAGGTAAAAGAGATGGCAGGATGGGAATTAAGTTCAGCAGTTCCTGGCTACTTTTCTTCTCTCTCAGAAACCACAGCAGTGGCAATCTGAATGTGGAGGGAGGATTCATACCAGCTACTGGGTCCCAGACATGATGGAGTTGTGGCTCTCCACCAGAGGCCGCAACAACTGTAGATGAAATATGAAGAGAGGGGTTCTCACCAGCCACTGAAGCTCAGGAACAATGGAGTTGTGCCTTGCTACTAATTAACTAAAGCCAAACCTAATATCTAGCTGCCTACTACATATTTACAGAATATCTCACCCCCCCCACTAGAAAATAAGACCCACTAAAAACTATGGTACGTTTGCATCAGCATGAGTTGGCTTGCAGTGTTATTTAACGGAGGAAACAAGGGTCCAACACTTGGTATTGTAATTTATGTATACATTTTTAGCCTTTGAAGAGAGAAATGCAAAGAGGACAGACTGTTACTTGAATAAGGTATAATTCTATATTAAAAAAAGCCTCCATAAATGACATTGATTCATTGCAATATAGTTCATTTGCTGAGAATCTTTTCTGTTCATCTGTCATTCCAATTATCTCTTGACCTCCCCAAAGTCTTTGACAAATGGGAAATAATTTTCACTTGCTGCACTAATGACTTCTATAAAAGTTATATATTTTCCCTACATATGAGCGGGAGGGGTTTCTCCTTCTGAATGTGTGTATGCTTTGGAACTTAATCAGTAGCTTACAGATAATGGAAGGGACCATGTGGGCAGGAAAATAAAAAGTGTAATAGCAAAACTATGCTTTATATGTTGAAGTGGATAAAGAGGCTGAGGAGTATGCTATTTGTGTGCAGCTTTTAGTGTCAAATAACTTGCTTGTGTAAAACAGTTGAGAGGTAGATTTTAATCTTTTCATGGCACATCCCCAAAGGCAGCTGTTAGGGTTGTCACTGGGGTGATGAATCCATTTTCAATTTTAGCATAAACTTTAAAGGAGCTATCAAAAGTGTTGAACTTTATTTCAGGTGCTGCCCAAGAGGGGCACACAGCAGCTAATACAATTCCAAAGAGAGAGCTGGTGAATCTGCAATTAAACCCCAACTGTTGGGGCTTAATGAGCTGTTGGGAAGATGCCAAAATAAATATGAAACTGTGTGTACCCCTGATCAGAGAGTTGGAATGCAGGACAGAACCCCCTGTACTGCGAGGCATGAAAAGACTTGCAAAGGTAGCACTCTTATGCATTGCACAGCTCAAACAGTTGACTGCATACTAATGCCCCATACATAATCACTCATGGTTGCTGAACAGATTGTGAAGACCCTGTGGAGAAGCCATAGAAAGAGGAGTCTCTGGGACAGGCTATGCTCACAAGCCCTCCCTTCATCCTCCATCTTGAGGGAGAGAAAGGCAGGCTAGCTCCACCAGGCCTGCCTGGAAGAAGACAAGCCCTCCCTCCAGTCCATCTGTCTTGGTCCAGGCCTCAGAGGGAGAGAAGAACTGCTGGACCTGATCCCCTTCCCCCCTCACCATTCCCTTCTCCTTTTGTCTCCTGTCTTTTAGATTGTAAGCCTGAGGGCAGGGAACCGTCTATTATCCCCTCTGTTGTAAACCACTCGGATTCCCAGTGATTGGGCGGTATATAAGTAAATCCTATTATTATTATTATTATTATTATTATTATTATTATTATTAATTGCCTCAAGAGGCAAACAAAGCTTACAACTAAGTAGGAAGCTGATTGAAGAAGAGATATCTTCTAGAGAAAAGAAGATGTAAAGGTTCAGTCTCTATGCACGTATGATGCCTTTACCTCTAATGTTATTTAAGGAATGTAATGTGCCTAGACAATGAAAAGTCTGTATTCTTCCCTAAGTGGTGTGTGTGCATATGCATATTTGTGACTGTATATATACAAATAGATTTAAAAAACTAAAAGAGAGCTTGCTCATTTAATATTTAATATTCTGAGATTCCAGTACTTAAGAGTGCTTAGGTAGAATGAATGTTGATGTGAATTCTGCCTGCTTGGATTATACCATGTATCACAAGTTGAGAGCCCAGGTGATCAGGTGACAATGATATTTATTCTTAGAAGAAATGTTAAAGATACTCAAAGAAGAAGGTGCAAAGGCGGGCTTAATATTGAATAACAACAACACAACAACAACCATGGAAGACCTACATACATTCAACCTAGACAAGGAAGAAGTTGAAATAGTAAAAGAGTTCCTGTACCTTGGATTAAACATTGATCAAAACGGAGATTGCAGTCAAGAAATCAAAAGACTAGGAATGGAAAGGGCAGCTATGAAAGAACTAGAAAAGATCCTAAAGTGTAAAGATATACAACTGAACACTCTGGTGCTGTGGTTTGAGCTCTGAACTAGGACTGAAGACCAGGGTTCAAATCGTGGCTCATCCATGGAAACCCACTGGGTGACCTTGGGCAAGTTACACTCTCTCAGCTTCAGAGGATGGCAATGGCAAACCTCCTCTGAAGAAACATGCCAAGAAACCCCAATGATAGTTTCACCCTAGGGTCATCATAAGTCAGAAATGACTTGAAGGCACACAACAACAACAACAACAACCAAACTTAAAAATCATCCAAGCCATTGTATTTCCTGTCACCATGTATGGATATGAGAGCTGGACAGTGAAGAAAGTGAATAGGAACATAAAATACTCATTTGAAGAACAGACAGACAAATGGGTCCTTGAACAAATCAAGCCTCACCTCCCTGGAAGCCAAGATGATTGAACTGAAGTTGTATTTTAGCCACATCACGAGAAGGCACATCTCATTACAAAAGACAACAATTCTAGTAATGGTGGAGAGAAGTAGAAAGATAGGAAGACTGCATGCTAGATGGATGGATTCTATTAAGGAGGCCACAGATATGAATTTGCAGGACCTGAGCAGAGCGGTGGAGGACAAGGGGGCTTGGAGATGTTTCATCCATAGAGTTGCCATGAGTCAGGGTTGATTTGAGGGCAGTTAACACCAGCAACATCTTTCTTCCAAAACTGACATCCAAGGTGGCTTATAACTTTGAAAAGAATACACATACCAAACATAAACATTAAAATGTAATTAAAATATTCAAAGTATTAAAACAATTAAAGCATACAATTAAAAAAAAGATAAAATGCTATTTAAACAGTTCAGTTTAAAACAATATAGTACTCCTTAGCCCGTCATTCAAAATTGTCCTGTTTTAAAAGCCTGTTGGAATAAAAAGGGTTTTGCATGCCAACAGAAGAACAAGGGAGTTCCAGAGGCTACGGGCAGCCACTACAAAGTCCCTTTCTTTCATCCCCACCAATCTTGCTTATGTGCTAGAGCAGGGTCTCTCCTGATGGTCTCAGGGCCTAGGCAGGCTCATATAGGGAGATGAGGTCTGCTGGGTATTCTGGACTGGATCTGAATGATATAGAGCTTTATAGGTTATAACCAGCACTTTGAATTGTGTCCAGAAAGAAACTGGCAGCCAGCAGAACTGTTGTAACAGGGGACTAATATGGTGCCTGTCAACAACAACAAATCATAATAATAATTTGCATTGGTTAACATGCTAGGTGCAGCTCTTTCAACTTATTAAAGTTTTTGAACACTTTTCAAAGGCAGTCCCATGTAGAGCACATTACAGTAGCCCACTGTGGTTCTCATACATATTTTTGCATTTAACATACACATTTCCCTTAAACATGCACATTTTGCTCAAATAATCTCACAGAGTATGAACTGGATAAATTTGTTTAGGAAAAAAAACTTGGTTAAAGCAAGTGTCTTTTCCATCCTTAGCCAAGACTAGAGCAGGAGAATTTAAACTGAAATCTTGCAGGAAGCAATCAAAGGATGTTCACTAGCCTGCCCGCCCCCTCCTAACCCATACAAATTACTTGTGAGAGTTGATTAAAAACCACCAATCATCCATTCTGGATCACTGTGAATCCAATAGTTGCATCACCTGTAATTTCCTTAGAGATACTGTCACCTTCAAAAGCACACAAAGTATACCACATAAAAGCAGAAAGTCTCCTGTGAAACTAGCACATGCAATGCAAATATTTGTACTCTATACTTCAGTGTAGATCTACTGGTAGATCTGTGGGTGATCTGGAGTAGATTTCTGAGGATTTCTTACTGCAAAAAGACTCCCCCCTCCACAACAATTTGTTGTTGTGTACCCTCAAGTCATTTGTTACTTACGGTGAACCTAACACAAGGTTTTCTTGGTAAGATTTGCTCAGAGGGGTTTTTGCCTTTGCCTTTCTCTGAAGCTCAGTGCGTTTCTGTAGCTGAGTGGAGATTCAAGGCCTGGTCTCTAAAGTCATAATCCAACACTCAAACCCCTACACCACATTGGCTTTTTGCAACAATTTGCCCCTTATAAAATGTCCAAAAGCAAGAAATCTTGTTTTTTGTTTGTTTGTTTTTGCAGAAAGACTATAAAGTGAATTTATGTCTGGTATTTGGAACAAATTCATGGGCTAAGGACTTTATCACACCAGGCTTATAAGGCACCACAATTGTGTTAGTCTAGCAAATGCAAGCATACTGGGTTGCGGACAATAATTATTGTTAGCTCTTCAAAATCATCCTGGTGCTACTTCTGTCTCGGTCTCTGCCTTTCTTACACTGGCCTGCACAGTCCTGTCTCCCTGCCCTGTCCTCAGCTCAGCATGCCTTATGGTCAGTATTTGTTTTAATTTAGTTTTAATTTGGTGCAATTGCATAACCATGGCAATCCATTAAGTAAAAATAACAAGTAAAGAAAAGAAATTTGGGGGAGAGGGAGAGAAATAGCCTGCTTGGGAATGGTGGCATGGGGTGGGGGAGGAAGAGGGTGAGAGGAGCACAATCATGCCCACTTGCACCATGGTACTGCCTGCATATCAGAACTGTATTGCAAGGAATTTATCACATTCACTCAGTAGTGGAAAAAGTAGCAATACTGGGAGGCATTGGTTTTTTTTCTGTCAATGAAAATGAATGTTCCAGCAATGGATATACTACAGACCAGCTACTGGAAAACACAGTGTCATGTGATACAGTGCAGCAACAGAAGCTACAGTTTTGCTCTAATACCACTTTTCAAGCCTCCTATGATCATGTCCTAAGAAATCTTCATTTCTAACTGCATTTATAACTTCTGCACCAGTTGACCTCAAAAACAAAGTAGATCCTGCAAGATCCTGCTGTTTATAATCACCCTTGTTCTTGTTCATTTGAGGCATTCATTATCCGTATCACAAAGCAATTTTTTTTCAGGTGCCACTCATCAGACTTAAAGTCTCAAAGATTCTAGTGAAGCCAGAGCTGAGTGTCAAATTGTTGGGACTTTTTCTTGATTCATGAGGGACAAAGGTGTCTCCCACCACACTTTCTCTGGCTTCTTCGTTCCCTCTCCACTGAGTTGCAGTTCTCAAAGTAGCTGGGGGGCATGGGATTTTCATAGCAGTAAAATATGAGAGTTATCTATTCTTCTTATAATGTAAGTGTATTTGTTTCTATATGTATATACATGTATTCTCTCTTTCTTTACACATGCACGTGCGCGCACACACAGACACGTATTCTGTATATATTCATTCTCAGAGAAGACCATGGCCAACCTCCTCTGAATAAATCTTTCCAAGAAAACCTCATGATATGTTCATCTTAGGGTCACCATAAGTCAGAAACAACCTGAAGGCACACAACAATAACATGCACATATGCATATACACAGATGCATATACATATACAGGAGCCCTGGGGGCACAGTGGTTAAATGCCTGTACTGTAGTCGCTCACTCACAAACCACAAGGTTGTGAGTTCAATCCCAGCTCAGGGTCGACTCAGGCTACCATCCTTCTGAGGATAACTTCAATGACTTGGAGGACAAAATTGGGGGAATACTTATCAAATTTGCAGAGGACACCAAATTAGGAGGAGTAGCTAATACTCCAGAGGACAGGATCAAGATTCAAAATGACCTGAACAGACTAACTGGGCCAAAGCTAACAAAATGAAATTCAACACAGAGAAATGTAAGGTACTGCACTTAGGGCAGAAAAATAAAATGCCCAGATATAGGATGGGGGACAACTGGCTGAATGAAACTAAGGGATCTAGGAGTCCAAGTAGACCACAAGTTGAACATGAGTCAACAGTGTGATGCGGCAGCTAACAAGGCCAATGCGATTTTAGGCTGCATCAATAGAAGCATAGTGTCTAGATCCAGGGAAGTAATAGTGCCACTGTATTCTGCTTTGGTCAGGCCCCACCTGGAATACTGTGTCCAGTTCTGGGCACCACAATTAAAAAAGGACATTGAGAAACTGGAGCGTGTCCAAAGGAGAGCGACTAAAATGGTGAAAGGTCTGGAAACCATGCCCTATGAGGAATGACTTAGGGAGCTGGGGATGTTTAGCCTGGAGAAGAGAAGGTTAAGAGGTGATATGATAGCCCTGTTTAAATATTTGAAGGGATGTCATATTGAGGAGGGAGCAAGCTTGTTTTCTGCTGCTCCATAGACTAGGACCCAGAGCAATGGATGCAAGCTGCAGGAAAAGAGATTCCACCTCAACATTAGGAGGAACTTCCTGACAGTAAGGGCTGTTCGACAGTGGAACACACTCCCTCGAAGTGTAGTGGAGTCTCCTTCCTTAGAGGTCTTCAAACAGAGGTTGGATGGCCATCTGTCGGGGATGCTTTGATTGTGATTTCCTAAATGGCAGGGGGTTGGACTGGATGGCCCTTGTGGTCTCTTCCAACTCTACGATTTTATGATTCTATGATTCTATGATTCTAGGTCACTAAAATAAGTGCCCAGTTTGTTGAGAGCAATTAGCATACACATTGTAAACTGCTTAGGGAGTGCTTAAGTGGACTAATAAGCAGTATAGAAAAGTACTTGCTATTGATATTATCAACATTATCATTGCCATCTTCCTTATTTTTATGCTATTTTTACCAAGAATATGGCATACAAATTAAAACATTATGTAGTTTAAGACCACCAAGAACATGAAATTATTTGAAATTAAGATGGAATTATTTGAAATAAAGTAACATTTTAAAGTAATTTAAAACATAGTTAAAAAGTATAAAAAGGAGTCGTAAGAAATTACAGTTAAAACAGTATAGCACCCCCTTGAAAACCCTTTCTTAAAAAACCTTTCTGTTCTCCAAAGCCTATAGGGACTTTCTAAAAGTCTTTGGCTGTGGCCAAAAGGGTTGCAGAGACTCTGTAGGACAGGAGTTCCAGAGTCCTGGGAAATCAATTGAAAAGGTCCTATCTCATTTCTACTCCCACAGTGCCTCTGAAGATAGTGAGATTGAGGAAAGAACCCTTCAAGCCCAGGACATTATAGCACGAGGACGGTTGTTCTTATTCCATCCTTCTCTCGTGAAAAGCTTTCTCACAAGATTGCGCTGAACATCCATGTCCTGTGAATGAAGAGGAATTGCATTAAATGGAATCTTCCAATAATGCAAAATGACAGGAAATGAGGGGACAATTCCTTTTTATTCATGGAACCAAAACAGGATCAGCATGATTACATGTGACAGTCATTTGCCTAATAGGAGGAGTAGCTAACACCCCAGAGAACAGGATCAAAATCCAAAACAACCTGAATAGACTAGAAAACAACCTGAATAGACTGGGCCAAAGCTAACAAAATGAAATTAAACATGGAGAAATATAAGGTACTGCACTTAGGGTGGAAAAATAAAATGCACAGATATAGGATGGGGGACACCTGGCTGAATGAGACTACATGTGAAAGGAATCTGGGAGTCCAAGCAGACCACAAGTTGAA
This sequence comes from Sceloporus undulatus, assembly GCF_019175285.1. Classification (NCBI taxonomy): domain Eukaryota; kingdom Metazoa; phylum Chordata; class Lepidosauria; order Squamata; family Phrynosomatidae; genus Sceloporus; species Sceloporus undulatus. The sequence continues at coordinate 253,200,984 of NC_056524.1, forward strand.
CATGAATAATCAGTGTGATGCGGCAGCTAAAAAGGCCAATGCAATTTTAGGTTGCATCAATAAAAGTATAGTGTCTAGATCAAGAGAAGTAATAGTGCCACTCTATTCTGCTTTGGTCAGGCCCCACCTGGAATATTGTGTTCAGTTCTGGGCGCCACAATTCAAAAAGGACATTGAGAAACTGGAGGGCAACTAAAATGGTGAAGGGTCTGGAAACCATGCCCTATGAGGAATGACTTAGGTAGCTGGGGATGTTTAGCATGGAGAAAATAAGGTTAAGAGGTGATATGATAGCTCTGTTTAAATATTTGAAGGGATGTCATATTGAGGAGGGAGCAAGCTTGTTTTCTGCTGCTCCAGAGAACAGGACCCAGAACAATGGATGCAAGCTCCAGGAAAAAAGATTCCACCTCAACATTAGGAGGATCTTCCTGACAGTAAGGGCTCTTTGAAAGTGGAACAAACTCCCTCGGAGTGTGGTGGAGTCTCCTTCTTTGGAGGTCTTTAAGCAGAGGCTGGATGGCCATCTGTCGGGTATGCTTTGACTGAGATTTCCTGCAAGGCAGGAGGTTGAACTGGATGGCCCTTGTGGTCTCTTCCAACTCTGTGATTCTATGATTCTATGATTGTTGTCATTCACACTTTCTGGATGGAACAATTTCCAGATAAGCACGATTTCATGCAAAAGTACTTCCCACGATCACACAAGAAGAACGAGACAGTGATGTCCCATCCCCTGTGTGACCATGTCCCCGGGCAGGGTCATACACAGTGTATCAGACAGCCTGGGCCTAAGCCATGTATAGGTTTATAAGTCAAATCTAGGACTTTGAATTGTTCTTGTGATGTGCTCTACATGGTCAGAAACCCTACTCTGTAGCCCTTTCAACTCCTTTTCAGACCTTCCTGGCAACACTGGGAGGGGGCTGAAAAAGAAGAGGGGCATATATGTCCTTGGCTTCTTTTCTTTGTCTGGATAAATAAATACCTGAATAGGACTATAAGGATGTTCTCACTGATGATCACACTGATAGTTTTCACTGCCAGTGTATATCTTACTATCAGTTACATAAGGAATCCAAAGACATAGCTGGGTTATTCTAGAAAATGAGTATGCAAAGGGATCTTGTAGCATCTTTGAGAGTAACTGAAAGAAAGAAGCTGGTACCCTGAGCTTTCATAGACTTGAGTCTACTTCTTCATGGGATGCATGGGGTGTATCTCAGATTCTTCCTTAGATACATCTGAGGAGGTAGACTCAAGTCTATGAAAGCTCAGGGTACCAGCTTCTTTCTTTCAGTTAGTCTCAAAAATGCTACAAGATACAAAAGGAATTTGCTGTTTCTGAAAAGTAGGGATAGATTACAGTACATCTCTGGTTGCTTAATTGTGGGATGTATCAGACATAAGTAAACAGGATTATGCATTATCTTGATTATAACATATGTTATAATTGTCCTACCCAGTTCATACAGATGATCACCCTGAATCTAAGAACTCTTCCTCTGTAAACAGTGCAGACAACAAAAATGTTGCTATTGCCATTTGCAAGACAAAGCATCAAAAAGAAATTATATTTGCACTGTAGTGGAAAATGCAAATTGAGGAAAGCAAAATTCTGTTTGTCAATGGATGTAAATTAATTTGCTATGGCTGTACATCAATAGTAGAGGGGTGAACATTCATTGCCTCATGAAGTCAAATCCACAACAGGATGTGAAAACCTGGTTCTATTGGCTTCTCTTGGCCTCCACACAAATCGTTTTTATCAGCTGAACTAGATTTGGAAATTAAGCGGCCTTTCATTTCTGCTTATGATCACACTTGACATCTGATAAGCGTGAAGACATGAGATTGCTTACTATTGTGGATACAACTTGCAGGATATCAAGCTTATTTTCTTCCTATTATTCAAAATCAGGATATTTGCTTTATATATGGTATACAAAAGAGCAATTTTGTTCTAAACCATCTGTGTTTTAAGAAGGAAATACAGCTATCCATATGTCACTCTTTAATAAAGAATTAGTAGAGGATTTAATGGATTTTATAGAGTTGAACTGTAAGAGTTTATGCCATTTTCCTATTCAGTGGTTTGTATGAATTATTTACAAAGGCTGACCAAAACTATGTATAGAAATATTTGTTCTCATAGAGTATTCTGTCAGGAGCAGTGTGCCACATCTTTTCTTGGCTCAGCTTCATATTTCCCACTCCACTTTTCCCCTTCCTGGCACATCCAGGAAAAATTCAACAAACAAATTGTTTCCCATCATGAAAGAGGCATGATATGCAATTCTGCACATGTTTCATTTTTGTTTGGACTTTTTTTTCTTAATGTTTTTAATCTGCACTCATTTTTTAAAAAAATGTAAATTGTTTTGAGTCTCATTCTTGGGAAGAAGGCAGGTATAACTATAACAGTAAACAACAGCAATAATTTTATCTGTTTAAATTCTACCAGCTCTGTAGCTGTTATAGAGAGCCAGCATGGCGTAATGGTTTAAGTGTTGCACTGTGACTTTAGAGACTAGGGTTCAAATTCTCACTTGCTTACTGGGTGACCTTGGACGAGTCACACTCTCTCTGCCTCAGGAAGGCAAAGGCAAACTCCCTCTCAACAAACCTTGCCAAGAAAACCTCATGACAGATTCAATTTAGGGACATCATAAATTGTAAATTACTTAATGCACACAGCAGTAATAACAACAGCAACAATGAAGCTGTTAAAAGTCCAGGAGTTCTGCCAGGTTGCAGAAGGAGTACAGGCTAGCACCTCTACAATAGCTCTGAAAATATATAGGTTTTTTTTTTCTTTTGTATTTTTTGTTCCTTTCTTTTAAAAGTTCAAAAATACTATTTCAGATTGTGGAAATGTACCCAGAATTCATTCAGCTAATGCTAAATAATTGTTTACTGGTGGGTACTGAAAAAAATCAGCTAGCAGGTTTTCTTCAAAAGGGCTCTTCTCCCTTTTGGATACCTTGAAAATGACAAATTATTAGTCCCCCTCCCCTCCTTTTTTGTACCATCTGTCCTTCATGGATGTGACTAGACAGGAGTATTTTGCTAAAGTGTGCTTGATTCCAGTCTCGCCCCTTTGGCCGTACGTTGATGAGGAAGCTTCCCAAACCTAATTAGGCTATTGAAATATCAGGGAACAATAGCTTCCCCTTGAGTCTGTCTCTCAGTTTTAAATAAATGAGAATCTAATTATCTTTTCTATGTGTGTTGTTTTGCCCTTGATGGGAAAGAGCTGCCATTAAAAAACCTGGGAAGGGATACCCTCCAAATAGCTCTGACATTTTTTCTCCACTAGTTCTTCTCGAACATCTTGTTAAATAAACTAATGAGGGCACATGATCCCCTTCAAAAATGGTTAGATGTTTGTATGGTTCCATTGTTTTTGCTGTGTACTAACCGTCACTCTTTAGCATGCTTATTTGATCTGCAGCTGTTTGAGTAGTGGGATTTGTTCCTATATTTCATCCACTGTAGCTGGCATCACAGCAAGGAGCTAGAATAGATTCAAATGAATTCCCCTGTTCAGAGTTTGGAAAAAGGATTTTTTAAAACTAGGCTTTGACTCATTTTTTTGGTAAAAGGTTCTTGACATTGTAGTCCACAATGAAACTCTGGAGCAGAGAACTGAAATGGGTTGTGGGGGTTAGATTCTTGTACCTACAGTCCTCTGTGACCCAGACTATGTTAGGCTACTTGTCATGAGAGTCCCTGGCAGTTCAGCAAGGAACTAGGTGTCAAGGAGGAAGTGGCTGAGAGGGAGTAAAGTGCTCTCAGGTGGTGCCTCCAGGGAGAAAGGCATGTTCTCTTTGTTTTGCAGATTGCAGGGGCCCTCATACATGACACAATTATAGTGCTATGAATCTACTTGAATGGCCTTTAAGTTAGCATCCTATGGAATTGTGGTTTTTGTTGTTGTCAAGTCAACTTCACTTATGTGACCCTATGAATGAGAAACCTCCAAGTCATCCTATCCTTCACCCTTCACCCTATTGTCCTGCTCAGTTCTTGCAGGACTGTGGCTTGATTGAGTCTGTCTATCTGTAATTCACTCTTCTTCTTTTTTTCTTACTGCCTTCTACCATACTAAACATTATTGCCTTTTCTAGTGACTCCTGTCTTCTCATGTCTTCAAAGTACAACAGTCTCAGTTTATATCTTGACTTCTAGGAAGAGTTCAGATTTGCTTTGCTTTAGGGCCCATATGTTTGCCTATTTAGTAGACCATACAGAAGTCTTACCCATCACCACATTTAATTAAATTGATTCTCTTCCTATCGGCTTTCTGCACTGTTCAGCTTTCACAACCTTACATAGAAATGGGGAGTACTGTGACATGGATTGTCCTCATTTTCGTATTCGAGTGTTCTATTTTTATACTTCAGGATATTATCAATTTCCTTCATAGCTGCCATTTTAAGTCTTCTGATTTCGTGACTGCAGTCTGTACTCTGATTAACTGTTGACCCAAGGTATGGAAAATCCTGAACTATTTCAATGTCATCATGGTTTACTTCAAAATTATGTATGTTGTCTGTGATCATTATTTCTTAATACAAACCTGCTTTTGCACTTTCTGCCTTGACTTTCTCTAACCCTGCTTCACCTATGATATTTCAGCATTCACATTAAATAGGTTGATAGGATGCAGCCTTGTGTACCCTCTTAGCAACTGGAAACCAACCTCTTTCTCCATATTCAAGTAGCTTCTTGTTCTGAGTACAGGTTATTTGTCAAGACAATCAAATTATAGAATTGGAAGAGGGTCATCCACTCCAGCCCCATCATGCAGGAATATACAATCAAAGTACACCAGACAGATGGCCATCCAGCCTCTGTTTAAAAACCTCCAAAGAAGGAGACCTTACAACACTCTGACACAGTCTCTCTCTCTCTCTCTCTCTCTCTCTCTGGCTTTGCTTCGTGTACGAAGATTCAGGAAGACGCATCCCGCGCTTTGTACAAGCGCGTTGGTGACTAAAAAGGCCAATCTGGGACAAACAGGCCCGGTTGCAGAATGCACAGCAGAAAGACTCCTTGGGTGATGTTTCCAGGTTGTGGTTCTTTCTGCGTTGTTGTTACTCTTCGAGACTTGTTCGCCGTGAGCTTTTGAAAAAGGCTGCAGCATCGTGGATAGTGCGTTTCCATGCTTCCTGATGCGAAGCCAGGGCAGACCATTGTTGGTGATCAGTTTGGCCAAGCCTGAGATGTTGTTTCAGGGAGTCCTTGTACCTCTTCTTTTGGGCACCCCTTTTACGCTGACCTGTGGCAAGTTCACCGTAGAATACTGTTTTTGGGAGGCGATGGTCCTTCATCCTAGAAACGTGTTGTGCCCAGCACAGCTGCGTCTTCAATAGCATGGCCTCAGTGCTGGTGATCCCTGCTTGCTCAAGGACAGCAACATTCATCACATAGTCAGTCCAGTGTATATTTAGAATTGTGCGTAAACAGCACTGATGAAAGCATTCAAGGAGTCATAGGTGTTGGCGATAGGTGACCCATGTTTCAGACCCACAGAGGAGAATAGACAGTACAATGGCTCTATACACACTGATTTTTGTGCTTCGTCTCAAGTGTTTGTTACTCCAGATTTTGGGAAGCCTTCTGAATGCACTTTATGCCTTTGCCAGTCTGTGATCGATCTCTTTATCAATCTTGGCGTCTGAGGAGATGATGCTTCCCAGGTAGGTGAACTGCTGGACGGACTTAAGCACAGATGTGCCTACAGTGATGTGGGGATGGTAGTGTTCTTCCTGTGGTGCAGGCTGGTAGAGAACTTCCGTTTTCTTCAGGCTGACTTCCAGTCCAAAGAGCTCTGCAGCTGTTGCAAAGCAAGATGTTAGGCGCTGCAGAGCTGCTTCTGTATGGGCAACGAGGGCAGCATCGTCAGCAAAAAGCAGCTCACGGACTAGATAGTTCAGAGTCTTAGTGTGGGCCCTCAGGTGGCTTAAGTTAAACAGGCTACCATCAGTACAGTAGCATATATAAATGCCATCTTCTTCTGTGAGATCTGCCATAGCCCTTTGGAGCATCATGCTGAAGAAGATTGTAAATAGAGTTGGAGCGAGAACACAACCTTGTTTCACACCATTAGTTATTAGAAAGGGATCCGAGAGAGTGTCACCATATCTGACTTGACCTTGCTGGCCTTCATGTAGCAGGATGACCATTTTTAGGAATTTGGGGGGGGCATCCTAGTCGTTCCAGGATCTGCCACAGACCTTTTCTACTCACAGTGTCAAAGGCTTTGGTGAGGTCGACAAATGTTACATAGAGTCCTTTTTTCTGCTCTCTACATTTCTCTTGCAGTTGTCTAAGGGCAAATACCATGTCTGTAGTGCTCCTATTAGCTCTAAAGCTGCATTGGCTTTCAGGAAGAAGTTCTTCTGCAATAGCAGGGACTAATCTGTTTAGCAGTATCCTTGCAAGGATTTTTCCAGAAATGGAGAGCAGTGTTATACCTCTATAGTTTGAGCAATCCGATTTTGCTCCTTTTTTCTTGTACAGGGTGATGATGACTGCATCTCGGAGATCTCATGGCAGCTCACCTTTTTCCCAGCAACTCACAATGAGCTCATGGAGTTTAGCATGGAGTACATGACCTCCATGTTTCCAAGCTTCAGGTGGAATTCCTTCAATCCCGGCAGCCTTGCCATTTTTCATCTGCTGTATGGCCTTAATGGTTTCTTCCAAAGTGGGAGCTATGTCCAATTCCTTCTTCATCGGTTGTTGTGTCATGTGTTGAATAGCTGAGTCTTGGACTACTCGGTTGTCACTAAAGAGGCTTTGGAAATGTTCAGCCCATCGGTTCAGAATGGAAGCTTTATCTGTGATTAGTGTTTGGCCATCTGTACTGTATAGGGAGCTTTGGATCTGATATGTAGATCCAAACACTGCTTTAAGAGCTTCCTAAAATCCTCTGGAATCACCCAGATCTGCACAACGTTGTGTCTTTTCTGCTAAATTGATCCACCACTTGTTCTGAATGTCTCGGAGTTTTTGTTGGAGTTGACTACATGCAAGACGAAAGGCTGATTTTCTTCCATGGCAGGATGGCTGGGCGAGGTGTGCCTGGTGAGCAGTTCTCTTCTTTGCCAACATCTCCCGGATCTCTTGGTTGTTTTCATCAAACTAGTCTTGGTTTTTCTTGAGGGAGAACCCTAAGGATTCTTCCACAGATTGCAGGATGCTGTTTTTGATATGTTGCCAAAGCACTGTAGGAGAAGAGTCTACAGGATGGTCTTCAAGTTTTGTTTGCAAATTTCCCTGGAAGTTGTCTCTTATGGCAGCTTGTTGAAGATTGTTGACTTGAAGTCTCCTCTTTAGGTTGCCACCCCTCTTAGGTTTCAACTTAAAATGAAGATTTAGTTTGCATCTTACGAGGCAATGATCTGTTTGAGATTCTGCACTGGACATCACTCAGGTATGACAGACATCACGAATATTTCTCTGGTGCACTAGGATATAGTCAATGAGGTGCCAGTGTTTGGATCGGGGATGCATCCAGGTTGTCTTCAGGCTATCTTTCTGCTGAAAGATGGTGTTTGTAATAGTCAGCTGCTGTTCTGCACAAAACTCTAGCAGGAGGCATCCGTTATCATTACAGTTTCCAACACCATGCTTGCCTAAAACACTTTTCCAGGCTTCGAAGTTCTTTCCTACTCTGGCATTGAAGTCACCAAGGATAATGATTTTGTCTTCTGCAGGGACTTTCTGTATAAGGTGGCGTAGGTCTGAGTAGAATTTGTCTTTCTCCACAGGGTCGGCTTGCATAGTTGGGGCATATATACTGAAGAGAATAACATGTGGGAGGCGTAAGGAGATAATGCGATCAGAGTGTCCTGTTGACAAAGTTTTGAGTTTGGAGGCAATGGAGTTTTTGATCATAAAGCCTACACCTGAAAGATGTTTTTCAGTTTTGGGTTTACCAGACCAGTAGAGTGTGTAGCCAGCACCGTGTTCTTTAAGGCTGCCTTCCTCGTGGAGACGAACTTCACTAAGAGCAGCGATGTTGATGTTAAGTCATGACAGTTCATGGGCTATTAGGGCAGAATGACACTCAGGACGTCCACTATCTGCAGAATCTTGCATGGTTCTGATGTTCCAGCATGCAACCTTTAATCTATTTGCACCTTTGGAGACTGGTGTGCGCCTTTGTCTCTTTGTCTTTGACCGCATCAGAAGATGCCCGTTGGCCAACCGGGTTGTTGGGGATGAGCTTTCTTTAGGCCACCTTTTCTAGGCCCCTCTCCATATGGAGCAAGCAGTGCTCTCCTTAAAAAAGGCTGCTTGGTCATTCAGGATGCTGCCGAACAAGACTGTCATCCCCAGTCAGTCTCAAGTGACCAAAGTCCTGAACCGCCTGCATGCAGGGTTGGGTCTGCGGCTTCCAGTGCATCTTTACACCTGCCGTTTCATCCCTCGCCTATCGCTACAGGGCTTTTTCAGAGAATGGATGTATCTTTCAAGACTGTGCAATGGATTTTTCTGGTGGAGCGCAGCGTGCACAGAACTGGCCTCACCCTTTAAACCAGAGGTTCATCTGCTGAGGCCTTGACAAGCATGGACGGTAGCAGCAAGGTCCTCGGTCGTAGGTTTGATTAGAGTTTCCTTCTCTTATATGGTTGACCTTACAGGGTTAGACAAGCACCATCTGCCCGGGTTTGGGATTAGAGTTTTCCTTCTCCTAGGATGGTTGCCATAAGGCTAGAGAGCCCATTCTGCCCTTTGGCGCTCTTGGTCAGTCCCTTCGGTTGTGACCTGTCTGGCATGGGAGTCCCTGCCGGTGGCTATTATACTACCGCCAGCATAGCTCACAACATCATTAGGGTGCGCAAGCCTCTCCCCCACAACAAGGGGGTGTCAATGGAAAGGACACAGTGTATACCAGTGTTGAATGGCTCTTATCATCAGGAAGTTCTTCTTGATGTTTAGGTGGAATCGCTTTTCCTGTAGTTTGAATCCATTGGTCTGTGTCTTAAGCAGCAGAAAACAATCTTGCTTCTTCTTCAATATGACATCATTTCAAATATTTAAGCATGTCACCTTCTAATCTTTTCTTGTCTAGGCTAAACATACTCAGCTTCCTAAGCTAGTCCTCATAGGGCATGGTTTCTAGACCTTTCACCATTTTAGTTGCTCTCCTCTGGACATGCTCCACCTTATAATTATCCTTCTTGAATTGTGGTGCTCAGAACTGGACACACTATTCCAGGTGAAGTCTGACCAAAGCAGAATAGATTGGTACTGTTATTTTGCTCAATCTAGACACTATACTCCTATTGATTCAGACTAGAACTGTATTGGCCTTTTAGCTGCTACATCACACTGTTGACTCATGGTCAGCTTGTAGTCTCCTAAGGCCCAAAACACATGGGCAAACTAATGCAGCTTCAGACCGTGTTGGGGGCATGCCATTTACATGACACACACCCTAAACATGGCCTGAAGCTGTCCCGAAGTTGCGCCAATAAAAACATACCAGGCCAAGAAGGACTGGATAGAATCCACTATTTCCAGTGGACCAGTTCAAAACCACAGCAGTGGCCCTGATCGGGACTGGGCATCTGTGGTTACCACAGACCTGGTGTGGCCTCATGCCACTCCTTTGGGCCCATCTGTTTCAGGCCTAAGACTCCTAGATCCCTTTCACATTGCCTGATGTTGAGCTAGCTGTCACTCATCCTGTATCTGTACATTTCATTTTTTTTCTCCCTAAATATGTATGTAGTGCTTAATATATGTAGTACCATACATTTCTCCCTATTGAAAATCATTTTGTTAATTTTGGTCCAGTTCTCCAATCTGTTAAGTTCATTTTGAGTTCTGATCTTGTCCTCTGGGGTAATGGCAACCCCTCATAATTTGGGGTCATCTGCAAATCTGATAAGTATGCCCTCTATTCCTGCATTGAAGCAATTTATAAAGATGACTGGGTCCAGGACAGAACCCTGTGGCAGCCCACTAGTCACTTCTCTCCAGGATGAAGAGGAGCCATTGGTGCCATTGCCCTTTGGCACACCCATTTCTTTACGAGTGATCCATAGTTTTACATAATCTATACAGTCATATGCTTTGCTAAAACCTGTGAAGCACAGACTGATTTTATTTTGAAATTATCTGGTACTTTCTATTACAGCGGACCCTTGTTATCCACAGGGTTTTGGTTCCAGGAACCCCCGTGAATAACAAAATCTGTGTATGTTCAAGTCACATTAAACATAATGGCATAGCAAAATGGCGTCCCTTATATAAAATGGAAAAACCAAGGTTTGATATTTGAAATTTATACTTTTTTTGAATATTTTCAAACTGTGGATGCTTGAATCCGTTTATAAAAAATCTGTGTATAAGGAGGGCCAACTTTATCTAGAATATATTTGCTAAATCATCCCTAGTGCTTCTTCCTTTCCTGAACCCAGTTTGACATTTCTCGTATATATGGTAGGAGTCTTTATAGTATAATTTTGAGCATCACTTTGCTTGCATGGGAGATTAATACAATGATCCTGTAATTGCTACAATTCCTGGTGTTTGCCTTCTTGGGGACTGGAATGTATACTGAGCATTTCCAGTCTGTGGACCATTGTTTTGTTTTCCTTGTTTGTTGACAGATTTTAGTTGGAACTAAAGTGAATTCTGTCTCTGTAGCATGGAGGGGCTTGGTGGAATTCTTGGTATGTCATACATTCCTGGTGCCTTATTTCTCTGAATTGTACTGAGTGTGCCTTCAACTCAGTCTTTTAAACTGAAAACTGGGGTTTAAGGAGTGTTATTTTGAATTCTCAGGCAGAGAGCTTTAATGTCTCACCAAACAACAAACCCAAGGACTCCAATGGATTCAATCATTGTAGTTAATGGAGAAGCATAGCACTATAATTGTGTAGTGTGAAAGGCCACAAGTGAGTGGAAAGAACTCTTCCACAGTGTTCACATTCTCATTTGGGAGGAAGAATAGGATGGGAGAGGTGAAAGGAATGAAGCCAGATTTCTAGCAGGACTTGAACTTCATTTAAGGACTTACCTGGGATTATTTCACATGGCTACTTCCCATGGGGATATTTGAATTGTTTGGCTGGGACGTCTAAACATGTGTGTATATGCCTTCAAGTCAACTGTTGACTTATGGCAACCCCATGACTTCCATAGTGTTTTCTTATGCAAGAAATACTCAGAGGTGGTTTTGCCAGTTCCTTCCTCTGAAATATAGCCTATAGCACCTAAATACTTCTCTCTAAATTCCAGATTTTGATAGACAATATGAAGCTCTGAAATTTTAAAGAGGTCCTTTTCTGTGTCACACCAATTTATCAGACTTATCTGTGAAAACAAGGGAAATGGTCTTCTTGGTGACTGCTCCCAGACTTTGAATCTCACTCCCTAGGAGGCTAGGTTGGTCCCTGCCTTATACCAACAAGTCAAAACATTCTTACGGTTATAAACTGATTGCGATGGCTTTCTGTGCGTTGTTTTGTGGTTTGTGTATGTAGTCTTTTACTTGTAGCTTGTTTAATGGTTTTAAAATATTTATTACTTTTTACTGATGTTTTAAATTGTATTGTTTTTATTGTATTTAACGCCTTGGTCTCTTGGTGGGACAAAAGGTTAATATATGAATTAATTAAATAATATAACACTGTTCTCTCCCATCATTGAGACAAAACAGATTTCTTCACTTTCCATTTTGGAGGACAGGGTAGGGTACAAATCCTCTGTTATCTTTCATCTGTGATTGGGACATTATAAGGGGATCCTTTTTCTAGTGGCAAATGGACTACTTGTGCAAAAATTAAAGAAGAGGAGGAGGAGAAGGAAAGGAGGGAGAAAAATAGCTACTGAATTAAAAAAAAGGATGACTGTCTAGGTGCTAGAAATTGTGGGCGGTATGATTTTCTAAGGAAAATTTTTTGTCAGAAGTAAATCAGATTTGAGAGCCAGTGTGGTTGGTGCAGAGGTTTAGAGTAGGGCACCTGGGAAACCAGGGTTCAAATCCTACTCTGCCATGGAAACTGACTAGTTGACCTAGGGCAAGTCACATCTTCAGTAGCATCCGAGAAAGGCAAGACCAAATCCCTCTGAACAATCTGCTAGAGGTTCAACCTTGGGTCACCATAGGTCAAAATGACTTATGGCACAAGCAGTAGCGACAACAACAATATTTGGTTCTATGAGACTTCTTCACTTCTATATGAGCCTCCTTAGGTATTTATAAGTGCAAGCTACCCTTCAAAGGTAGCCAACCATTTATATTTTATCCCTGGATCCAGTAAAGTAACCTGTTTTTTAACAGGACAGACTGCTCCATTTAGTGTTTTTTGTTGGCTCCCCCCTCCCCTGTAATGAATATCGGGGCAAGAAAGTTAAGGGATCTTGCTGTGAGTGAAGGAGGAAGTTGGCAGGGGCCAAAATGTATAATCTAGCACTGACTGTTTTCTTCTTTGGTGCCATCTGCTACTTAATCAGGAAAGTCCAGACAGCAAGCTGCAGCTTCCCTCTTGTTTCCTGATATACTAGGGGCGATAGCTTTCAAGGCACTAGGAATCTAAGGAGGCACAGGCAAACTGCAGATTTTTGCAGTGCTTTTTGGTTTACTTTTTGGCTTATTCATTGGGCTGGATGTAAATCCTGCCTATCTTTGAATATCCCTCACATATTATGAAAGGCAGCTATGAATGCATCTTGTATGGGTTGCATAGTGAGAAAAAGGAAGGGAAAACAAAAAATGATATGCTTTATATGCACACCTTCTTCAGTCCATTGGGTATTGGTGGCTCAACAGGTAGAACTATCAAGTCAAGAATGTCATTCACCCTGTGGCAGCTGATGGCTTCTATTTCGAGGGGTGGTGAAGCCGCTCTGGATTAAGTCTGAACTTGGAAGGGGTAGCCAGGATTCCTGAATTCTATCCCCCAAATAAGCAATGTGGGTGATGTTCTTTAAAAAGTTCAAACTAAAGTCCAGTGCAGCAGATTAGGCTGGTTTTTAAGCGAAAATGCCATACATTAATTTTGTGCGAATAAATAATAATATAAAAAAAATCTTATTTAATCCCGCCCTTCCAAAAGATCAGGCGCTTAAAAGATGTGCAAAACAGGTGTCAATTGAATACAAAGTTAAAAACATAAACATCAACAATACATAGTCTAAAAAACAATAAAAGCCCCGTTACCCATCTCCATGGCCACGAAGTAGGAGTGAGGCCCGCAGGATATTTAATCGGGAATGCCTGCTTGAATAGGGGTTTTTGAGTCCTTCCTAAATGGGCCAGGGTGTTGAGATTGTTGTTAGATACGGAAGCTCTTTGTGGGCAGAGTTATTCAAAGGCTGGGGCAGCTGTTTGTGAAAAGGCCCTCTAGATTGGTAGATAGAATTAACCTGGCCCCAGCACTTCAGCAATGCTGCCCTATGTTTTGAGGGTGCGAAGGGGTTGTGCGGGGAGAGGCTGGTTCCTTTAGTACCCTGGGCCCAAGCCTTTTAGGGCTTTTAGGTGATATTTAACCAACGCCTTATATTGACTAAGCGGGACATGGGCAGCAGTGTAAGTAATATCTTTAAGCACAGGTGTTTATGTGGCTGTCCTGGATACGCAGTGACACCGGGCTCCATATTCTGTACCATTTGAGCTTCCTGAAGTTAGGTTATAAGGGTTGCCCCATGTAGAGTACATTGCAGAAGTCCCAATTCTTGAAGTTACCAAGCAGTAAAAACAGTTTCTAGTTCCCTCCGGTCCAGGTATGGCGCAGCTGGGAATCAGCCGGAGCTGGTAAAAGTGTTCTTGACCGTCCATTCACCTGAACAGTCAATGAAGCGCGAGTCAAAAGCACTCCAGACTGCGCACAGAGTCCCTTCAAGGGAGACTGACCCCGTTCATGGAAGGTGGAACACCGCATTCCTTGATGGACGAGGAGGGAACCTATACTAGTAAATATCCTATATCCGTTTTCTCTGATTAGTTTGAGTCGGTTTTTTCATCATCCAGCCCATTACTGACTCCAGAACAGCACGAGGGAGGACGCCATCCCAGTCACTTGCTCTCACGGAGACATAGAGAAAAAATAATTTGGGTGTCATCAGCGTACTGATAACCCCTCGCCCATTGTCTCCGGATGATCCTCCCAGCGGTTTATGTAAATGTTAAATAAGGGGAGCAGAATGGCTCCTTGAGGACCCCCAGTTTTAATGGCCCGCTCGTGTAGCACACGTTCTCCCAGCTGCACCATTGGACCTTCCCAGAGATGTGGAACGAACCAATGGAGCAACAGTGCCCACCGATTCCCACCTTCAGCCAGGCGACCCACAGAAGAATACATGGTCTATGGTTGGAAAGCCTTCTGATTGAATGCCAAGAGCCCAACAGGGACACGCTTCCCTGTCGATGCTCAGACGGAGATAAATCGACCAAGGCGACCTATGGCGTCTCAACCCGTGACCGCCCGAAAGCAGTTTGAAATGGGCCCAGATAATCGTTTCATTCAAAAGACCGTCTGAAGCTGATCGCAAACCGCCCTCTCGATCACCTTCCCAAAATGTAGCAGCGAACAGGCGATATTACATCTCCCCCGGGTTACGAAAATTAATTCGTTCCGCGCCATTTTCGTAACCGGAGTTCTTTCGTTAGCCGAAATTGCCATAGGCGCTAATGGGGAAAAAGCGTGCTCGCCGGGCTCCATTTAAAATAGCGCCGGCGTTTTTCGCAACCGGTATAAACCTTCTTAACCCGGAAATAATTAATTAAGTTTTTTTCTTCGTAACCCGGAAATTTCGTAATTTAATGAGGCGCGTTGTATATCCCGGGTAAGAGTGTATTATGTACCAGGGGTTTTCAGGAGGGCTTCTTAGATCGGTTTACAATGGCCAATTAAGTCGATGGAAATCGCCATCCCTCAAGAGGTGTTAATTATCCGTGTAAAACAATACGTTTTAACACGTTCCCCCTCGGCCGCTAACCAGAGGGGCAGGGATCAAGAGCAGGTTTTTTCCGAACACTTCCAAGATCTTGTCCACATCTCGGTACTCACCAACTCAAACTGATCCAGTTACATAGTCGCGGAATAGGCTCTGGACACTCTACCTAGCTTGCATAATATCGGCGTTCAGACCTTCGCTTATGCGAGAAGTTTTTTATCCCAAAAAGTCATTAAACAGGTCACAGCAGTCTTAGAAGGTTCATTAAGAAATCTGGTTCACAAGGAGTGAGGGAGCTGATTAGCCCGTGACAACCTGAAAACCTCTGCCGGACGATTTGACTCCGCGGACGCAATACGAGCACCATAGAACAAGTCTTTGTTGCTCGTATTGCCTTCCTTCTTCCTTTAAACAGTGGTTCTAGGAGAGTCTGTCGTCTAAGCAAGGTGTTTCCGCACGGTTCTTAATCGTCGCAAGGACCCGTTTCCTCGCCCGGAGATCTTCCGTTATACAGGGCTTACGTTGATTTAGCGGCCTGAGAGGACGTTTGGAGCGATTCTGTGTATTAGCCCCAGAAAGACCGGTTATTCCAAATACCGGTTTGAGTGGCGTCAACAGATCGCCGTCATCTCAACATGAGCCCCTTCTAGGGCTTCCTGGAAACCTCTATGTTCCATCGCCTTAGAGGGTGGAAATCCTCTAAAACCGGTCCCCACCCCGGGGATCGGTAGATAGAAGCCTTGTTATTCTCACCTCTACAGGAATTGATCCTCCTGACATGGGGAAAATATTAGCTATTTCCACCACGGATTTTCCGCATCCGAACAGAAAGACCAAATCGGAGATATTACCCGCACAATGCGTGGGACCCTGATATTCAGCTGGACGCCCATGGCCGCTATGGTCTCCATGAATTCCCGAGCCGCACCGGGTGGAACATTTGCTGCCGTGAGGAGAATGTTGAAATCACCAGGACAAGAAAGCCTGGGTTGTCTCCAACATCACTCAGCGACCAGCTTGTCGCTCGTTTAAGGAGGTCCGCTAATGCAGGGGTGGCGATACACTAGCGAATCCCCAAGACAATGTCCTAGCCTTTAGGGTAGTAAAATACACTCGATTATAGGAGGTCTGTCGGATGTGTTCCGGTGAGGAAACGATGTTTTTGTTTCCTGTTTGTACCAGGCACACACCCCCCCCCGCCCACCTAACCTGCGATTGGTCTTCACCGAGAAATCCAGCAGCAGGGCCTGAAGCCCACACTAGATCCCTTCAGCCCCAGCCAGGTTCGTAATGCAGCCAGGTCACACTTAGAGTCCTCCAGGATATCCTGGATGGAATGTTGGGCTTTGTGTTAATTAACCTTGCATTTGCACAGGAGCCGACAGGGTTTTGTGGCACGGCTGGAGAAGAACCCTCAGATTCCTTAGGTTGGGAGAGGGACAGGAAGGCGGATAATATAGATGCTTATCTCCCCCTTCCCCTGGAACGCAGTCCCTTCTCCACCGCCAATACCTCCCCCTGCCCCACAAACCTCATATGAGCTCCGCCCTCCAGATTGACATCCTGGCCAGGCATCACCCGCATCCCTACTCCCCCAAACCCCTCTATGGCAGCTAATGGAGCAAGGGCAGCCACTGTAGGCATCCTATGTCCCAGGCTAACCAACCCTCCCACCCCGACAGAGCTGCGCATTGCGAAGCTCCGCAACTGCGTGTTTTCCCCAAGTCCTGGGCCGGTCAAAGGGGTGCAGTCTGCGTCCGGGCAGCGTCGTCGTTTAGTCTCCCGGCGTTTGTTAAGGCAGCAGGGGTGTCGGGTGGTCCGTTCCCCGGCTTTTATTCCCCGCCGCTCTCACCATGGGGGCTTCCTCCCAAACTTCCCCCCATGATGGTCCTTTAAGGGCCCTCGCCCACCAAAAACTGCCGTCAAAGCCAAGCCAGGATAGTCCAGTCCCAAGGGTTGTTCCCAGTCCTGTGGCGGCACTCCGGGCGTGTGCGCAGATGCGCACCTCGAAACCCTGGGGAGGCCGCCGGCAAGGGGTTCGTCCTGGCGCGGCTGTCAGCGTCGGCGTGTTTCCCGTTCGTGAAGGCCAGGGGGCGTTGTAGAGTGTGGGTTCCGGTTCCCGCTATTATTAAATTTTTTTTTAAATGTTTTTGACTGAACTAATTTAAGTCCCAAATGGACTTCGAAAACTGCTCAGTTTTCAAATAATTTCTTGCATGGGAAAGGAATTGCTCACATGCTTGCTGTTTTCTTCAAGCATGAATCAGCTAAGTATCCCCCAGGACTCAATTTAGCTACTGAAGCACCCAGTCCATGGCCATTTACTGAACATTTTGTGGGGGGCATTGTTAGACAATGACGTCATCCATGGATGCATCATGCATCAGAGAAAGCAGACTCAAATCTAGGAAAGCTCATGGTGCCAGTTTCTTTCAGTCGTTTCAAAGCTGCCGTAAGTACTCTTTGCATACTGATTTTTCAGATTAACACAAATGTCTTTGAACCATCCACTGAGACTTCCAAGATCATGCGATGTCTTGGCAGATGATTTCAGTGTTCTGTGTGTGGTCATGGGATAACAGCCAAATGCCTTCCTCAATACTCTCTTCTCTGGATTGGCCATGGAGTGGAGAGCCTGCAGCAACTAAACGTTGAGGGGGAGGGGAGGGGAGAGAATGAGACATAGTGCACCAACTTCAATAAAAAAAACAACATAACAAAACATTTAAACGTACCCAATTAGTCCTCAAAAGAGAATCCACATATATTCAAACAAGAGACCAGTGTGTGGGGAGTTGGCTCATCTCTCCAGAAGACTGTTTCATAAAATGGTATGCCATTATCCCAAAAACTCTGCTCTGATAGATGACTGTTTGCTGGGCCTCTCTGCCTAGCAGTAGTGCCATCACCTATTCCCCAATGTGGGTGGCACATTCCCTGCAGCCCAAATAAATGATTATCTGGGGTAAATAGGAAGCAATTTACTTAATGATTTCTCAAAACCTGTTTATCTGCTGCTGTAGTACCTACCAAGCCATATCATATCAAATACCATATCTATCACCCAAAATCCTGTCTCATGACTAATTTGGAATATTCGGACGATTTAAAATTCCAGTAAAATATAAAGGAAGTACGCTCTGACTGAGAGGAGTAATTGCATACTGGAAACTCCTGATTATAAGAAAGGCTTCATAATTAGTTCTGATTTTTCTACCTTTAGGTGAAAAAATGTTTTTTAGAGCACGATGTTAGAAGAAAAAGCTTGATTCTGTGTCTTCTTATGTAAGATCTAAAAGGAATATTATTGTTGTTTGCTTTGTTTAATTGAATCACATCTACAAGCCATGAAATGCTGCTTACTGGATAAAGTTACAAACATGCTGAACTACATTTACTTTAATATCTAGTGTGCAAGCATTGCAGTGTTTGTTTTTTTTTAAAACTTAGTCAAAAGGTTGTGTATTTTTTATTGCATTGTTCCTGCTTATACTCCCATTCTGAATCCAGAAGGACTGCAATTTCAAGCAAATAGGACTTTGTTTTCCCTTGTGTGCAAATTTAGGGCTTCTGACCCACATCCGAATCATCCTACACTCCATGTTATGTTCTTGTCCTGGAACCTGTTCTCATGCTTAGTCTTGAGTGCCAAAAAAAACACTTGAATAGATGTTTTGTTGTGTTTAAAGCTTAGTGTTATGAGAATGATCCCTAGGTTTCATCCTCCCCAATCCATTTTCATTTTCTTCTACATACAAGGGAGGGGTTCAAAGCCCTTTAGACTGGCCTGAAAGGCAGGCATGGGGACAGAGTTGGGATGTGCATCCTCATAATGCATGGTTGACTCCGCCCCCATGGTGCCCTGAGGCGTGTGCCATTCCACATGGTCTGCATCCAGATGATCAGCACCAAGGATCTGGATGCAGACCATGTGGAATGGCGCACGCCATCAGGGCGTCATGGGGGCGGAGTCGGCCATGCCTTGTGAGGATGCTACAGTCTGACTCTGTCCCCCTGCCTGCCTTTCGGCCGTCGGTAAGAGGCCCTTTGAACCCCTCCCCTTGTAGTAGAAGAAAATGAAAATGGATTGGGGAGGATGAAACCTATGAGAAACCTAGTCATGCTGCCATGGCTATGGTGTCCATTTGAGGGCACAAAAAGGAGCTGCTTTTTGTGGCTCCTTTTTGTGCTCTTCAAAGGTCAGATTGGGACAGTGGCATGAGTTTGCTGTGGCTCCAATTCAGCTAGAAAAGGGGCGGCTGGAAGCCGCCCCTTAGTGGCAGTCTGTCAAGCCCCAAAGGTTTTGTTTTAGTTTTTGACTGAACTACAGTTTCATGTTACATCTAAATTCAGGACACTGTGGTTTATTACAAGTGTGGCAAGCTATTAATCCAGGATGTGAAACCAGTTTGATCCTGTTTTGCTTGAAGCAATCACAGCATAGCCCCCAGTTCCTCAAGCTGAAATTTAGCAGGAAACTAATTTATTCAAAACATAATGTGGAAGCCCTTGGTTTCCTACCCTCTAACGTGAAAGAGGAAGAATGTGTGAACCCGAGGCTAGCTATTGCTTGCTTTCAACACTAAACCAAGGCAACTGCCCTGTAGTGTCTATTTCAGCTGAAATACACTGATGCATGCCACTTCTTCTGTTATATGAAGAATACTGTTGTATAGTATATTTGCTATATCTTGATGCTTCTCCAGAGGCCTTTACTTCTACACAGGACAATGATGGGTGTGTGCTTTTTAGTTGTGGGTAATTCAGCCTGCATAAAGTGCTTTGTACTGACATCTTTACACAGATACTGGAAGTTTATCACAGTGGCCCTGGAACAGGCCTGTAGCGTTCCAAAAGGGAATGTTCTGGGGACGCTCAGCGGCGGGGAATGGATTTTACTGCACAGCAGGAACGCTGCTGCTGCCATGAATCTGGAATGGGACGGGGACGCTTGGCGGCGGCTGCGGCTGCAGTGTTCCTATTGTGCAGTAAAAATCCATTCCCTGTTGCCGAGCATCCCCAAAATGTTCCCTTTTGGAACGCTACAGGCCCGTTCCAGGGCCACTGAGATAAAGTTTCTGGAAACAGAAATGCCAATTTCACTGTCTCAAAAACCCAGCAACAAGTTGGATTAGAAGTATAACTTACTTTTTTCTATAGAAAAAGAGGAAACACAAGGAAAATAATATGCTATCTGGAGTGCCATTTCTTACACCATGGTAGGTTGCACCTATGGCAAAAAAATTACTGCAATAGAAAAAGTAGCATAGTTGCACAGCATTCAGCCAGATGCCCTGAGAAACAGTTCCAGATATTTGGAACTTTGCTTTGGATTGGCTGCATTTTTTAAAGCAATTAGAAAACCTCACCATATCATTTAAGACCAAGAACATTTTTGTGCCTTTAAAACACTATAGAAGCAAAAGCTTTGGCATTGTTTTATCCTTTGGGGTATGCTTGATGCTAGACTCCAGATTGCCTTCAGCATGTAATTTCAGCTGCAGTACAATACATTCTCCCGTATCAATCCACCCACCCACTGATATACTAATTTATTTGGATCCCTTGGCCATCTGAAATAAAGACAGTAGTGACTGGACAGTTTTTTTGAGTGGTCACACCTCACTTTTAGAAAGCTCTTCTTAAGGAATCCTACCTAATGTTGTCATTACTTTAGTTTAAGTGTAA
Organism: Sceloporus undulatus; assembly: GCF_019175285.1. Classification (NCBI taxonomy): domain Eukaryota; kingdom Metazoa; phylum Chordata; class Lepidosauria; order Squamata; family Phrynosomatidae; genus Sceloporus; species Sceloporus undulatus. Next base: position 253,221,597 of record NC_056524.1, read on the forward strand.
AGCAAATTCTTTTCTGTTTATCCTAGCATCTAAGAATCACTTATATCAATTTATCATGAAATTTTGTAGATTACAATCCACTTCCTCATGTGGGCTGTGGGATCAGCAGTGCTTCTGCATTGTATATTGTGTAATGAAATCCAAAAGCTCATGTTAAAATAAATCATTTAGTCTCATAGGTGCTGCTAGATTCCTTCTATCCCTTACTTTCATTTTCATGCTTAAACAAACATGCCTATGAAAACTGCACTAATTTGAGTAAGTTTGATGGTAAATTTAGCATTTTAAATAGATGTATAACCTGTTTACAGGAATAATGAATTATCACGTGATTTCTTCATTATTAGACCAAACCATTCATATAATAGTTGTGGGCTTCAGTCTTTTGCCCAGTCTGCTATCATGTGTCACAACCACAGTAGAGTAGTCAATAGGCACCACTTGAACTGATTGGCACTTTGTTTATGGGTTGTTAAACTGAGAATCTGAATGCTTTAGGAGAGCTTATTCCACCCCAGTAGTTTATTACAAGCCCAGTGAGCTATGACATTCACCAAAGTCAGCTTATTATGGTTCATGGAATAAGTTAGCCCTACGAGTGTGGTCGCTGAGACAGAGGCCAAGTTAACAACTTATCACAATTTCTTAAGGGGGGATTGGAATCTCCAGGGTGGTGAGATTTCTAAGCAAGCAGTTATACAATAATTTCTTCCTTTTTTCTATTGAAAATATGCAGGTCCAATAAAAAAATATTTACTTCTAGAAGAAAGAATGGCCAAGTGGTTATATAAATGTACACTTGGGGGACATGTAATGCATTGATTGTAGATTATAGGCTTTGTCTTCTGGAATGTGAACAGGATATGGGGCAAAAACCTCAATTTACTGTTCTCAGTTAAAAAAAAACACAACTATGCTTTATTGCAACTAGAAGCTACTGGATTTCTACTCTTTTGAAACAAGGAAGAATGAAAGAAATGGCAAAATTGAATGAGCCCACATTTACAAAATTGTATGAGTGTAGCATAGTGGTCACCCATTGCACAACTACTTTGGGAACCAGGGTTCAAATCCCGAACCAGCCATGGAAACCCACAGAGTGATATTGGAGAAGTCACAATTGCTCAGCCCCAGAGCAAAGCAATGGCAAACCACATCTGAACAAATTCTGCCAATAAAACCCTGTGAGAGAGTCATCTTAGGGGTGCTATAAGTAAAAAAAAGACTTGAAGGCACACAGCAACAACAACCATTTTTACCAGACCTTGCAAATCATGTTTGATTGTTACATCAGGGACTAATTTATTTTTTACAGATTATGCCTATAGTTATTGACTTTTCATTACATTTATTTGACTATTAGTTCTTGCTTCCCCAACTTCTGGGCATAGGTACATTATTTTGTACATTTCTGTTCAGAAGTAAATTCCATTGAGTTCAGGAAGGCTTGTTCCCAGGTAAGAATATACAGTAGAATCTCAATTATCCAACATAAACGGGCGAGCTGATAATTGGATAGCCAAAAATGTTGGATAATCTGGAGGGTTCGAGAAAAGCCTTGAAATTACTATGAATTGCAAATGTATTGAAGTTTTATTGCAGTAACAGTAAAAGTAACGTTGCAGTAACATTGCACTAATAACATTTTTTGTTTGGGAATGTGTTTGGGGGCGTGTCAGGGGCATGGAAATGTCTACAGCCATACCCCCAAGCAGCCGCGACGTCGGATAATCCGGAATGTCAGATGACCGAAGGATGGATAATCAAGACTCTGGTGTATAGGATTGCAATTCTAAGTAAATTATCTTGCATAGTCATTATTTGTGAAATAAATCAATTCAATCTTGCCTCCTCTTGTTTTCCTTTAGTTAGGCAGAATTCCCTGATTGTTAGTAAGATGTACACGAAAGGCTTTGGATTATCCTCCTAAGTAGCATTCAGACTCCTTTAAATTGCTAACCCACAATAAATTATTATTGAAATAATTAGGAATCATATTGACTCTAGAATAAGAAATCAGATTTAAAAGGGATCTGAAAACTCTTCAGTGATTTAAATCATGATTTTATGCTGCATGAATTGCACAGATCTTCAAGAGACAAACAAGTTTAATGTTGATATGAAGTGCTGGACTAGGACAGTGGAAACAAGGCTCCAGAGCAGTAATACCAATGATAGCTGATGCTGCTACGGCAGCAAATACCTAGCTAACCACTCATCAGGATCAGTCAGTTATGTGATCCTGTGCTAGTAAAGGCTGCCTTTCAGAGTAAACAAGGCTACTTTTAGAATTGTTAGTCTCTGTGAAAGTACATAGCCTGACAGATAGGATAAAATACTTTATAAAACCTCTATAAGATGATGATAATGTATAAGTAATATTTGTTGAGTTTAACTTCATTAAAAATTCATTTTTCTTTGTAGATGTGAATGAATGCACACTCGAGAATGGAGGTTGTCAAGACCAATGCTGCAATACCATCGGCAGTTTCTACTGTAAATGTCCAGTTGGCCAGAAACTGGGGGAAGACAAGAAATCATGTGAAGGTAACAATCTGTGTGGTGACCTTTGCATGGGAACACGCTGAATGGAGAGACAGGCTTTGCTTTTTGGAAATCAATTGTTGACTTCAGTATACAAATGTAAACTTGCATCTGGTTTATAAAGCACCAGCGTGAAGGAAGGACACTTCAGACTGTGGATAAAGTTTGAACAGTTTCCTCAGTTTTGATACTGAATGTGTAGATATAGGAATTTTTCAGTATTATTTGTTAAATTTATATCTCGGCTTCCTGCAAAAAGAAAAGAATGGTACTCACAAGTGACTAACAGGAATGAAAACTAATAGCACTAAACATTAAAAATCTGTCATTAAAAAAGAAACAGGACTGTGCTCAACTATAACTCAGTTTACATGAAAAACACACAGAGGTACATCTTCTGAAGATGTAAATGATCTTCTTGTGAACTTCTTCCCTACTAACCCATAGACTAGACCCAATCAGACCCAAACTACAAGAAAAGAGATTCATTCATTGATTCTTTCCATTTATATGTTACTTTCCTCCTGGAGTGGGACCCAACTTTTCTACTTTTTCAATTAAACCATTTAAAGAGCTAGAATTCAACAATATAGCCGTGTTAGTCTATAGCAGGGGTAGGCAACCTTTTTGAGCCGGGGGCCGGGTTGCTGTCCCTCAGACAACTGGGGGGGCCGAAGCCAAAAAATAAATAATTAAATATTTTTTTAAAAAAAAATTAAATATATAAATAAACCAGGACAAATGTAGGACAAAATTTTCAAATAGAAGACACTTTTTTAAAAAAAATGGAGGACACGTGAAAAAAATTGCTGATTTTTTAAAAAATGTTAATATAAATGCATGTTTCTGAGGCTTCTATAGACAATTGCCCCCCAAAGGCCCCAGCGGCAATCGGTGTTAGGACCAGGCCGGGGGCCGGTCCCAAGGCCTTGCCGGGCTGCATCTGGCCCGCGGGCCGCAGGTTGCCTACCCCTGGTCTATAGAATCGATAGAGAGATCTTGTAGCACCTTTGAGACTAAGTGAAATAAAGAAATTGGCAGCATGAACTTTTGTAGACTTCAGGGGCTGTATAAATAGCCCTGAAGGGGCAGCCTCCAGCTGCCCCTTCTTCACCTGTATTGGGGCCGCAGCAACCTCATTCTGCAGCCTTGATCCAGCCTTCCAAGGATGCAAAAAAGAGCCAAAAAAGTGGCTCCTTTTTACACCCTCGAAAGAGCACCATAGCCATGGCAGTATGGTTATATGGATGCAGCGCCGGAGGCACATCGTGTTCCTGCATGCCATCTGGAGCTAGACATGGCATCAGGGCACCCGGGGGTTGTGGTGGTGGAGTAGAGTGTGCATCATCAGGAATCTACACAGCAACTCTGTCCCCAGGCCAGCCTTTCAGGTCAGTCTATACAGGGTTTTCAGTCTACTTCCTCAAATGCATTTGGTGGAGTGAAAGCCAGGCACAGACATATATATGCCACTGGTATATGAAGATGTCAATTCAAATTGCAAATCTTTTGTGTATGGAAATGAAGTTACAGTTCCAGTTTTAACGGTGGTTGTTAGTGCACAAAGACATAGGAAACTGATCTTTGTGCATGGAGATGAACTGGCAGATCTAGTTTTGCAATGGGACTAGCCTGTGGTGAGGGGAATAGGTGAATGTAGGGCACCTCCATGACGATGTGTGTGTAGTGTGTCAAGAAACCATTGTCTTTGTTCAGTCCATTGCTGAGGGACTGTAGATGGATGAATTCCAGTTCTGTTTCTCTTTCCAATCTACCTTTGTAGCTCTTCTGTTCAGTGACCACTATTCTGAGGTCTGAAATGGAATGCCCAGGGAGACTGAAATGTTCTGCCACTAGTTTTTGTGTATTCCCATTCCTAATGTCTGATTTATGTCAATTTCTGGTGCAGGGACTGGCCTGTTTGCCCAATGCAGAGTGCCGAAGGGCATAGCTGATACAGTATAGCATAGATCACATTGGAGGATGAGCACATGAAGTTCCTCCTAACATTATGGGTGATACCTTTAGGTCTTGTGATGACATTTCCTGGATAAATGTGTGGGCAAAGTTTCCTGGATAAATGTGTGGGCAAGACTTAGTACCTGTGTTGCTATCTGTGTCATGTGTTGTCCTGTAAGTGAGTACCTGTTTGATGTTTGGAGGCTGTCTGCAGGCAAGTAAAGGTCTGTTTAAACAAAGAGTGCTTGACATTAGAGCACAATTAGATCTAGCTGCTCTGGCCTCAGTAAAATCCTTGAAATGGCTATCAAGGGCCAAAACGCTCTTCCAGGAAGAAAAATATCTGTTTTTCCTTATGAAAAGAGAACATCGGAAGGCTTTTGCCAAACTTCGCCTTGAGCAAAGGGATTCAAATGTGATTCAAGGAAGATACCAGGATTTCCCTTTTCTTGATAGACTCTGTATATATGGGGCACCTAAAGTTACCTGCTACATTGTCAATTATATAACAGTATTAGAAAGCAATATCTAGCTCCCATCCTCAGAAATTTGAGGGAAAGGGACAATGAAAGCAAGCTGGCTCTGCCACTGCGAGGTTGTAGTTCATTGATGATGCACCTGAGTGGTCCCAATTGGGAGGTGTATGTGACCACTAGTGGGGTTCTGTCACTTTCCTTCTTCAATTTGTTCTGTAATATATCAGTCCTGGATACACACCTTTATTTGTTTATTCACTACATGTGGTGGGTGCTGTAGTTGAGGAATACTTGTTGTAATTCCTTGAGTTCCGCATCCCTGTCTTGTGGGTCTTAGCAGATGCAATTGTATCAGAGGGCTTGGCTGAAGACTATGTATCTAGTGGTGTGTTCAGGGTGGAAGCTTGAGGCATGTAAGTATGTGTAGTGGTCTGTGGTTTTGCGATATAGTGTGGTGCTTATCTGTCCATTTTGTAGCTGTACTGTGGTGTCCAGAAAGTGAACTTGTTCAATAGATAGTTCTAGGCTGATGTTGATGGTGGGGTGGAAGTTGTTGACTTTTAAAGAGCTGTTCAACTGCCTTTGAGAGTGGTGGACTCTCCATCCTTGGAAGTCTTTAAGCAGAGTTTGGATGGGCCTCTTATAGGATTGCTGGAATTTTGTATTCCTACATGGCTGAGAATTGAACTAGATGTTTCTTATGGTCCCTTCCAACTCTATGATTCTAATATCCTACATGCTAAAGACCTATCTAAATAAAAATTATTTCCTCTGCTAATGACAGAACAACACAGAGAGGGCCAACTTCTATTTGCCCTTGGCAGGGAGTTTCAGAGCCTGGAAGAAGCCATTGAGAAAGCCTTTTCTTCCATCTTCATTACATCTGCCTCCGAAAGTGGTAAGACTAAACAGAGAATCACTGAAGATCTTTAAACTGAGGCAGGATTCTAAGGGAGAATACAGTCTCCTAAACAGCTTGCCCCCGAGCCCTGTAGGGCTTTTTCAGCCACAACTTTAACAGTCAAATTAGAGGAGGGACAGTTGAATTGGCCCCTTTCTTCTGTTTCCTTTGGCAGAAAAAGAACTTCCATTTTAAAGAGACCTTCAGTCTGAACTGAATAGGGATGTGCAATTAGCATGCTGTTTTCTGTATGTATTCTCTGTGTTTTAATTGTTTTTTTACATTGCCTTAAAAGTAATTTTTAAAATGGTCTGATGGTTTAATGCTTTCGAACTTTTGTACTCCATATTGTTTTAGATGCTCTGTTTTAGTTTATATTGCAAGCTACTTTGAGTTCCATTTGGAAGAAGGTGGGATATAAAGCAAGCAAACAAAAAACAAAACTTTAAATTGTATAAAAAAAACAGCTGTAATGAGGCAGTCACATGTTGCCTTGAAATTCTTAAATGCATTGATCAATGCTTTTTAAGTTTTTGGTGCTTCTATAATGATGATAAAGACAGCTGTAAAGGATTGATTTGTGGTTTGTGGAAACCTACTCAGATCATAGTATGTCAAATAAAATAAACAGAACATTGCTATCAATTAAATCTGTAATAATAAAAGAGAATATCTGTGGGTCTGTGGAAACCATAAATTATTGGGACATCATGTTAGTGCCTCTTAATCTGTCAGGGTTTGTTGTTGTTGTTGTCCAGGAATGCTGCCAGCACCCACACACACACTTGCTGATAAGATGGCTAAATGCAAGAACTAAGCTGAACAGCCAACAGATAACAAACCTCTTCTCTGTCCAAGCTGAGCTACAGAGCCAAAGTAGGATTATAGAAGTCACCAAAGTCAGTACAGTCAAAGGTCAGGGTAGCCAGAAGGTAGGAGTAGTCAAGTCCGTTCCAAAGTCGTAGGTTCAGGGGCAGACAAAGATTCAAGAAACATGGAAGTCCAGGAGCCAGTGCCAACAGCAACCAATATGATGGATCTGCAATAAATTCTGGCAAAGGGTCGGCATTCTCCAGCTGCTTAAATCAGAGATGCACTCCCTTGTGCCAGCTGTTGCTTATCTGCAGATTGCCTCTCTGCAAGTCTCTTAGATCTGTGCAAGCAAGAACTCTCAGCTCTCCTTTGCCTAAAGGAAGGAACCTCCATGCTTTATTCTTCCACTTCCACTGGGGCAACGCTAGGCTGCTGAGCATCTGGAGGCAACCCCACAGAGCTAGGGTCTGGCTGAGCCTCAACCACTGGGGCTGGAAGATCAGGGCTGGGGTCTGACAGGGCAGAACTGGGACCTAGCATGGCCTCAAGTTCCTCCTGCACCTGAGGAGTCACGGCCTCGTCCTCCGAGTCTTCTTCTCGGCTGCCCATGACAGTTATTTGAATATCAGTAGTCAGTTTTGAGTGCAACCTCTAAGTTGGAGGGAGTGATTTCTTGAAGCAAAAAGGGTACCCTGCCATTACTCATCAGTCTACATCAAAATCTACACCTATTTTTATTCAGCACTAGAGAAGAAGAAGAGGAGGAAGAGGAAGAATAGATGCTGTCATAGTTGATTAGAAAATATTTTAAAGGATTAGAAAACTGGAGAGGAGGTAGTGATGCTGAGATCCCTGAGTTGGAGAGGCTGAGAAGTGGTAAGGGATATGGTGCGAAGTTTGTAAAAGTACAGAAAAAAAAAGAAGAGGGACTATGAGGTATCCTTGGTGATATTTCTGTAGGGAAAGAAGTGTATTAAAACAGGAGGCCAGATGGACTCTTTTGGGCTGTTGAGATATTTCAGGCACAGAACAAATAAAATATTGTTTGGATACAGACTTAGTCATACTTATAAGAGATTCTTTCAAATCTGTAGGATTTATATTAGTTACAAATAACTTGTCCCATTAATTTTAACAAGTTTATTCTAACCTTGACTAAGTCTGGCTCCAGCTATTGTTTCTAGGTCTCAAGATGTATACATTTATAATTTGCCTAGTTGGTGTAACAAAGAGGCCCATTCTCTCCTGAATGATGCAAAAGGATTGATTTCTGCAAAGCAACAGAATGTGTTGGAACCAGAGATTATTCTTACCAGATAAACAAATCAACTTGAGGAAGTATTACTTGTTATTTCCATTCTTTAGTTGCAGCTTGGAAAGCTAGACATTACTGCTCCAAAGATTGCTATGGTCTCCTGACAAGTGTAGTGGTTTGAGCATTGGATTACAACTCTGGGAGACCAGGGTTCAAATCCCCACTCAGTCATAAAACCCACTGAGTTACCTTGCACAAGTCATGCACTCTCAGCCTCAGGGGAAGGCAATGGCAAAGCTCCTCTGAATAAATCCTGTCACAAAAACCTTATGATAGGTTTGCCATAAATCAGAGATGACTTGAAAGCACAGACAACAACAACATCCCAGCCTAGAGAAACTGTAATGGCAAGTCCTATTTCAGTGCATTAGATGACCTAAAAGACAAGTCAATCTGAGAACTTTATCGCACTGGCCCTATAACGGGCCTGTTGCATTCCAAAAAGGGGGCATGAAGAGAATGGGATTGGGCTAAGGACACATCTTACTGCACAGAGGATCGCTGCCACTGCCACCGGACATTCCTATTCTAGGGCCCGTACGATAAAGTTCTCCGTCATAGCACGTTGCCCCTGTAGGCAAAACAGCAGGGAAGAAGGCAGGAGGTCTAAGTACAACCAAAGATCAGTGCAGAGTTTTAAAAATTATCTAAATTCTTAACATTTAACTGCTCAGAACCCAGTTCTTTATGATGATCTGATTCCAGGATGTTCCTCCCCCCTTCCACTGTCTTCTTGGTGATAATATATTGAGATAAGAGTGTTACAGGATGAGTTGATTTGCTTAATTTTTTCTTCTAAAAGAGAGCTAAAATTTGGTATCCCTCAGGGCGCCATTCTGTCTCCCATGCTATCTAACATTTACATGAAGCCGCTGGGTGAGATCATCTGGAGACATGGGATGGGGTGTTATCAGTACACTGATAACACCCAAATATACTTCTCTATGTCTTGGGCTGATGCAGCAACTGAGGATGACATCTCTCCTCTGAATGCCTATCTTAGGTTGGTAATGGACTGGATGAGGGAAAACAAAATAAAACTGAATCCAGGTAAGTTGGAGGTACTTGCAATAGGGACCCCCAATCCAGGAATGGAGTTATGTCAGCCAGTTCTGGATGGGGCCACACTTCCCCTGAAGGAGTCTGTCTGCCGTCTGGGGGTGCTTCTCGACTCATCGCTTCAACTGTCAGCGGAGGTGAATGCGATGGTCAGGAGCACTTGTTATCAGCTTCGGCTGATATACTAGCTGCACCCCTTCCTGGAAAGGAGAGACCTTGAAGCAGTTGTACATTCACTGGTAACCTCTTGGTTTGATTTGTACAATGCGCTTTACATGGGGCTACCTTTGTGCCAAGTTCGGAAGCTTCAATTGGTACAAAACATGGCAGCCAGGTTGGTTACAGCACACCTAGAACTGCCCATATTACACCTGTCCTAAAATCTCTCCACTGGCTGCCTATCAGTTTCCAGGCAAGATACAAGGTGTTAGTTTTAACCTTTAAAGCCCTACATGGCTTGGGTCCAGACTACATGCAGGAGCGCCTCCTTCCATATAATTCAACCCACACACTTCAGTCCTCTGGGAAGAATCTGCTACAACCTAAGAAAACTAAGTTGTCTGCAGTGACCCAGGGGACCTTTTCATCTGCTGCTCCCAGGCTCTGAAATGACCTGCTGGACGAGATCCGTCATCTTACCACCTTGGAGCCTTTAAAAAGGCAATCAAGATGGATCTCTTCCGGCAGGCCTTCCCAGATCAGCCTCCTTGATCTGCCTCCCCCTGCTACTACCATTACTGTTGCTGTTATTTCCACTGCTCCTAACATTGATATTGACATTGGTACTGATATCACCATCCCTGCCCCCTCTCCTATAGGATAAACTCTCCTGCACAATTCACTCACAAGTTTTTTTCCTTTTCTTTTTTATTATGCTTGTATTGGCATGTTTTATACTATCTGCTGTTTGATCCTACTTTATGGCTTGGACTTATGCTTTTACAATTGGGGGAGGGCTGGGTTTTTGGGATCTTTCTTTTTAATTGTAATTTTACTTGTATGCTGTGTCATTTTACTGTTGTGATCCACTTTGATTCTCTGTGAAAAAGTGGAATATAAATATATTATTATTATTATTATTATTATTATGTATATTTTGGGATGTGAGTGCATTTGTTTCAGAATCGTTTTCAGCTGAGTAGCTTGCTGTATCTGAAATGAACTGGTATTAGTTTGCAATCATTATTTTTGCCTAAAGCTAGTTTTTTATTCAGGCAGTCAATTTGGGTTGAATGAGAGTTTGCAATTGACTCAGGAGAAGGAAAGGGTCCTGAGGCATGTTTCCTCTAAACAGGTGCCTCCTGTGTTAGCCATAACAATGTGCATCTTTCCCCTGCAGTATCCAAACACAGATGCTCTTCTTAATGTCATGAGCATAAAGGACTTTGATCTAATGCATCTGAACTTCAGTCGAGTAATCTTCTACATCAATATACTTTAAGGTACTAAATGGCTTGTTTGGGGCAAAGGGGGTGTAAGAATAAGGCTGGATAATTCATTTCCCCCCTTCCTCCAAGGCAGATAAATATCTCATTATGGTGTTGTTGTTGAGGCTGCCATATCAACCATCAGATTTTCAAACTTGACATTATCCTGCACTATGAGAGTGAACACAGGCTCTGTTGAATTTACTTTTAGCTTACAGTTTCTAAGCAAAAAGATCTCTAGTATCTATGCAGTGCATACTCACCCAGCTTATAGACTTTAAGGAATTAAAAATGATAGTAGCTTAAACGATATAAGCACAGACCAGTTTCTTACATTTTATTGTGTTTTCTCAGGACAGGCAAGTTGATGCCCTCCAGATGTTTTGGTCAACTCTCACAATCTCTTGCCGTTGGCCCCGCTGGCTGAGACTGGTGGAAACTGGACTCAAAAACGTTTGGAGGCTTTGTTTTATGGCTTCAGTTTTACAAATTACTGCATTTCCTTCTTTGTAAATACGGTTAGGATAAGCAGACTTTACACTCAACTGGAGCTAGTGATAAAAATTCCCTTGGACTCTACCACTGTAGACTAGAGGGTTGTGTCCTGAAAGTGGTTGCATCTTTGAATGGCCTCCACTGAAAAGCAAAGTTCCTTGCACATAGAAACAGGAATGGACGGTATTTCAGTAAAGATTCTAGAGAAGTGAATTTATTTATAGCTACTTATATATATTGCACCTTTTCTCTAATGAGTGATGTATATTAATTTATTCCTTCCCATATTATCCTAACAAAACCTTGTGAGATAGTTCAGACTGAAAGAAAGTGACTATCCCTGGGCCACCCAGTGAGTTTCATCTACTGGGTTCCAGTCCAGGATTCTAACCATTATACCATGTGGCATCTGTTTGGAATACCCCCAGAAGGGTGAGGTAAGCTGGGTCCTGTTTGCAGCCAGCTATGTATAAGACTCTTTTGCTTCAATTTTGCAAGTGTATGGTAGCACTGCCAATATTTTCTATCCCCAAGTCCAGGCTATTTACCTTGAGGCAGGGAGTAAGTGCTGATAGCAGTAGCTGAGGGGTGATCAGTCCTGTAGTCTGCATGCATCCACCCTTTTGAAGTCACTGAGGCCTTTCCTACTGTTACCCTTTTTTCCTATATTTTTTGTTGTTGTTAAAAAATCTAGAATTAGAATCATATGCCAAGCAGCTTGGCTCTCATGTCAGGCATGCGCTAGCCCCATAGGCAAAACCCAAATGATGTTTCCCTGTCCTTAAATACTGGATGTGACTTACTCTAGTCATTTTGGAGTTCATTTTTGGGTACTGGTGGCAGTGGAGTGCAGTACATAGCCCGTACCACTGGAGCATCTTCACAATCAGCCTTTTAGGGCCACAGGACCACAGAGGATAGGACCTTTTCCCATGGGGTATTTTTTTTTTTCTTTCCAACAAAGGCCATTTTTCTATATGCTAGAAATAGTTTTTGGAAGAGATGGGGGAAGGTTTGTGGAACTTTTCAACATTCATTCTGCAGGCTGAAGCAATCCAGTTTAGGATAAACATCTATCACTTGATACTGCTGACTGTATACATTATCCTGCAGCATGTCAGCTGTAATTACAGCTTCAGCAATTTGATATTCTGGAAGTATATATATGACCAACAAAGAAGAAATACCGATGCTGTGAATCTGCTACTATACTGTACTACTGGTCTGTATATCTGGGTCTTCAGATCATAGTCTCATATGATCCTAGATTTAGAAGGAATTCTAAAGGCCATTCAGTCCAATCTCCTGCCATTACAAGAAGCCAAACTTTCATGTTTATGCATCTTTAATAGCATTGTTTGAGCTTTTCCTCCTTTTATGACATTTATAAAGATGGTCAGTTTTAAGCTGTGTGTATGCCTGGATTTCATTATGGGATAGCTTTTTCTATCCTTGAAAGTAGAGTTGTTTATATAGAACATGCAGCATTTGCTCTCCTGGATAAGAGTGTTCCTGTAAGCTAAATGAATTTTTCATAAATTGCCATTGCAGGGCTTTTCTATACAACTCTTGCCCTTCAGTTGTACATGGCTGTCTGACCTAGGATTTAACTCCATCATCCTCTGTTGTTTCCTTGTATTTTCAGTAGCTTAGATCCACAGCAGTGGAAATGTTTGTTGCAATTAAGTTTTACCTCCTGCTCTTCTTTGCCATGTTGGAATGCTAGGGAAACTAACAGCTATGGCAGGTGAAATGTACAAACAAGGAGAGTGCTGGGTTTTCCTTAATTTAAAAACTGAGGTTTCCAGCCAGCACTCGCACAGGTTTTCCCCCGAATGTTCAATGTAATTCAGAAATAGGGAGAGTAATCCATAGGGCTTGTTAACATTGTATTCTGTTGGCATGGTCAGTGTGGGCTTAATACTGTTATGGTGCATGAGCATCACTGTATTTTTTTTATCCCTCATTGTATTAATGAACACATAAGGTTTTCTAGCTTGTTAAACCAACTCAATCTATACATCCTGCAGACACTCATTATTTCTTTGAACATAAAGATAGATCTGTCATAACGCTACTTACTGTTACAGTAAGAATATGTTGGAAGATGCTTTATAGTGAGTCAAAGCAATGTCCATTTATGTCAGCCAAGACTAGCAGAGCTTTAGAATTCTAGTTTCTAGGATTTCAGATTCTCTCTAGAGGAGAGAGGTAATGCCTCCTCTCAAAGCCTATAACCCCAAATCTCAGGACTGTAGTAAGACACAGAATAAAAGGGTCTGTGGGAGACATTTTCTAGACAATGCTACCAATATTTTTAGATGAAGAATGTGTGATTCTCCATATGTTTTTTGGTCTTTGTCTCCCATTATTCCTATTGAGCAATACCAATAGTAATAGGGTTGAAGTCTAATAACATATGGAACACTACATGTTTCTCAACCCTGGATTATATAAAAAACAGTGTTACAGTATGGTACACAATATGGTGCAATGTAACACAGGGGTGTACTATTTCCTAGGAGGGGTAGCTCTGAGATAGTAACCCTATCACAGGGTTTTCTTCGCAATATTTATTTAGAGGAGGTTCCCCATACCCTTCCTCTAAAGTAAAGAGAGTGTAAAGAAAGATTCTCTGAAGATGCCAGCCACAGATGCTGGTGAAACGTCAGAAAGAAACTCTGCTAGAACATGGCCACATAGCCCGAAAAACCCACAAAAAACTAAGTCACATTCTCTCATCCTCTCTCAGAGGATGGCAATGGCAAACCCTCTCTGGGGAAACTTGCCAAGAAAACCTGGTGATAGGGCACCCTTAGGGTCACCATAAATTGGAAGTGACTTGAAGGCACACAACAACAATGACAAGCTACCATATATTACTTATATGTGGCTGTTATACAGCTGTTCAGTTCTACTGTCTGTTTTCTTGTCTCCCTTTTTTATTTTACTTAAAGCCAGGTTCAGATCTTTCAAGAGTTTCCTTGATTTGAGAAAGCCTACTATGACAGTTTGAGAACCTCTTCCATAATCTGCCATTCATTTATAGAGTAAAATGTTTTATTCCCTCAGTACACTGGTATGGGCAGCCTTTACATCTGGAAGTAAATTACCGAAGTGTAAATTCCATTTTAGTGAAGTAATACACAGCTGAATGAGAATGCTGCAGGGAGTGTACTGATTAGCCTTTCAAAGCTAATTCTGGATCTGTTGTGTTAAGATAGAATTATCTCCTGTATCCCACTGCTTAGACAAACAATTGTTGTAAAATATTCATATGACAAACTTTGTAAAAGTGGATTCAGATTTAATATCTAGCAAAGACCGCTTCTATAAAATTAACTTTAAATACTAAGTTTAGGGTTCAGATCCACATTCACAATCATTTAGCGGTAAATGCTAGAATCCAGAACCCTGTCTTTTAATAACAGATTTTTCTAAAAAAATAAATAAAATACATAGGATGTTTACCTTTGGGCAGGGCAAAGATGTACCCTTCAGCATTTCATATATGAAAACAGAGACAAACATGGCTAAGAAACATCAGAGTGTGGTCAAGAAGACAAAGATTATTAACAAACAAGCTTGGAGTGTCTGCAACAGGTTGCTTTTACCTAACTCTACAAGGAAGGGCAAATGAAATAAGCAAGGACCAAGGAGGAAAGTGGGAGGAGGAGAGAAAACCAGAACATTTTAAAACCAGTTTTAAAAATGTTTTAAACATGGGTCAACAGAGGATTAATTGGGACAGAGGCCAATCCAGGACAGTTGGATTGTAAGGCACTGTGTATTCATTCAGATGGTTTTTAGCTTACATTGGTTGCAGAGCATTACTGAAAAAGTCCATAGTATGAGTGAATTCAAAGATAGCAAAATAGGTCAATGGAAGTTGGATTTCTGTATAACCATCAGTTTAGGGTGGTCAACTGCAGTGGACCCAGAGGATATTTTATCACTCTCCTTTCTGTGGTGGATTGCATTGATTTGTGGGCAAAAAGAAGCCAGCAGGCAGAACCAGAAGTCACTTTAGGTATGATTTCCAGGGTTTTGTTGGCATTTTGAAGTGGTTTTCCAGCTTGCTATGGCCTCCCATAGCAGCAACTGTTTATGTACATGGTTGAAATAATTTCCAGTTTTTAAATCTTGTTTTTAACTTTAAAATGATTTTAGTCTGTTAAAATTATGTTTATTGTTTTAAGTTGTTTTAATTCACTTAAGTGGGATGTGGAGGCTTAGTGGTTAAGATGCCAATTCTGACAATCATAAGATTGGAATTTTGGCAGTTCAAATCTCAAGTGCCACATGATAGGATGAGCACCTGTCACTAGTCCCAGCTTCTGCCAACCTGGCAGTTCAAAAGCATGCAAATGCATGTAGATAAATAGGTACCACTTTGATGGGACTGTAACAGCTTTCCATGCAGTCATGCTGGCCATTTGACTACCAGGACAACACTGGCTCTTCAGCTTAGTAATGGAGATGAGAATTGCCCCCTACAGATGGTTATGACTAGACCCCTTTACCTTTAATTCACTTAAATTGGTTTTATTTATACCACCATGGTCATGTGATATAAGGAATATGGGTATTTAGATAAAAGTATGTATATATGTATGTTTTGACCTTTATTGAGTGGGGAAAAATGGGTGTATAGGCGAAAGCCTCGCCAAAAAAAAATTGTATTTTATTTTTTAAAGGAATGATGTGTTTTAATAGTGTGCAAATATAATTTTATTTTTAATGCTCACTTTTGTTTTTAATTGTATTTCTCTTTTAATTTATAAGCAATGATGATGATGAAGATTCACACTCGCCACCCTTGCATTATCAGAATAACCTTTAGGGCAATTAGAAGCTGAGAAACATGGCAATGAATAAATCATACTGCAAAGTGTCTTGTGACAATAAATGTCTTTTCAGTTTCAGAAATGAGAAACCAGACTTTAGAAAGCATAGATAGAAGATAACATATGGGGGGGGGGGGGGGAAGAGACCTTTCTGCCTTATTTGGGGTTATGTAAAATCTAGGTGAACAGTTCTCTAGTAAAGTAATTGGAATTGCATTGAATTTTAAGAGAAGCAGTCGTATTCTACCATGTCGTTTTTCTTGCTCACTTCACTGGAAACAAATCTTCTTATTTGCCATTCAGCTAGCACTTTTTAGCATGCAGTGTGTTGTCGTCCTTGTCATTCCCTTTTGCTCATGAAGGGACTGATGTTGAGAGAGAGAGAGAGAGAAACCGGAAGGGCAAGGGTGGCCAAGAGTTCAATCCCTGGCTTTCTCATTCTGTGTTGAACTTTATATCTAATAGAGAATACTACTTGTGCCCCGCTGTGAGTTGAAAGCTTGTATCATGCTTGTTTACAGAGAGGCTCGCTGTATGTCTTCATGCCTTGCAATGTCCTCAGGGTAGATACATATAATTTAGAGGGGGGCAACCTCTGTTGGAACAGCATATACTCTGAACACCACAGGCCTGAGGGATTGATTTAGACTGAATACTTCCCCTCCATTTATTAAGACTCCATAGGGTATATCTACATTGCTCAGTTACAGAATTTTGATACTACTGGAATTACCATGGATTTATCTTATGGAATCTTATGATTTGTAGTTTGATGAGGTTGTTACAATTCTTTAGTCCACTTCCCATAACAAAAGCAATTGACTCCACTGCAGAAAATGTCTAATCACATCATCAAACTACAAATCCTAGGATTCCATAGGATGATGCCATGTCATTTAAATTGATATCAAATATCTAAAATTATGTAATGTGGATTCATCTACAGTCTGAAACCCCACTGAATACTGGAGAATTTTAATGCATTCATCTTTATAAAGATAAAACCTCCAATTAGCAATCTATGGTACCAAATGCACAAATGATATTGACAGCTTCATTTAATTTGCAGCATCTTTAAAGAGAATCATATTTTACTTTCTGCATGTTGGGGTGAGAAATTCTGTCATTTTCCTTTCCTATGTGATTTGTGAATTTGCAAATCTGACTGAACCCTTATCCAAGTTGGCCTCACAGTTTCAAGACTTTGGCACTGCTATAACTTCCCTTGCCCCTTTACCTGTAATATCCCTTGCTGGATCTGCTACTTCAACCTCAAGGTGACCACTATACTGGACAAGTGGATGTGTTAATCAGTTGGTTCAGTATGGAAACTGTGGGCAAACCTTCATTGTTGTTGTGTGTCCTCAGCGTTTCCAACTTACAGTGACCCTAAGGGTTTTCTGGGACTGAGAGTGTATGACTGTCCTGGACTGCAGCCAGCACACACAAACACCACTGATAAGGATGGTAATTAGCAAAGCAAGCAGCTGAAACAGTCCACAAACCTTGCAGGGATTGAGAGAAAGAGCAACCGAAAGCCAAAGCCAGGAGAACAGAGATCACGATAGTCAGTCCAGTCCAGGGGCAGAGCAGCCAGCAGGTAACAAGAGTCTAGTCCAGGGTCAAGGCAGACAGAAAGTAACGAGAATCCAGTCAGTTCCAAAGTCAAGGCAACAAGGAGTCAGGGTGCACAAAGCCAGTGCCGGCAGCAATCACACCAAAGGATCATGCAATGAACTCTGGCATTGAGTTGGTGTCTCTTTGCTTCCTAAATAGGGGACACCCTCCCCCATACCAGGTGAGGCTGGTTAGCTAATTGTCTCGCAGCAATTCTCTGGGATCTGCATCTGCCAGCACTTTCAGCCCTGCGCTGCCTGAAGGAGGGAACCTCCAAGCCTGGTTCCTCCCCAGAGTCACCACTAGGCTGCTATACCACCAGAGGAATCCCACCAACACTAGGACCTGGCTGAGCCTCCTCTGGGGCTGGGAGATCAGGGCTGGATTCTGGCAGAGCAGGATTAACACCTGGTGTAGCCTCAATTACCTCTTGCACTGGAGGAACGCCATCCTCATCCTCCGAGACCTGCTCTTGGCTGGCCATGACATTGACTGGTTTCTATGGCCAAGAGGTGAGTTGTACCCTGGATTCCAGCATCCTGGTCCAACACTCAAACCACTACATCTGCCCTGCTGGTGCAGTGATTAAATGTTGGTGCAGTGGTTAAATACTGCAGCCACAACATTGTTAGTTCAATCCCAAGGAGCCTCAGGTTGACTGCCTTCCAACCTTTCATAGATTGGTAAAATGAGTATCCAGCTTGTTGGGGGCAATTGGCTTATAGATTGTAAATAGCTCAGAGAGTGCTTAGTTCACTATGAAGCAGTATAGACATGCAAATGCTAAATGCTACACCACATTCTCTCTTTAACTGTTTTTTTTTAAAAACGAATAATAGAGAAATCTGTAAATCTGAAAAATTCTTAGCAGAATCAAAGTGAAACTTAGCTCTTAACCCTCCCTACATTAGGCTGAATGAAAAGGCACAAACTTTGTTGTGCAAGTTTGTGATACCTGCATGTTTTTTTCACCAAGTGTAGATGGTTTCTAAAAAAAAAAACATGCAGAGAGTGAGATAATGTGCCATACAGACTGCATGACATGAAGGAAACAGCTCAGAACTACATGTAGGCCACATGCCTAGCAGCATCACTCGATCTGTCACCTTCTCAGATTCATCCTGCATGCATTTCTTTACTAGCTTTGACTGGTGGGGGAAAGGATGTTTTAAAAGGTTATATACATAATTTTGTGCTTTTTTGATTAACCTAATTAAAGTATTACCACTATGCAGACTTGGAATTTGCCTTATGATCAACATATATTACTCATCCCTAGTGAGCATAGGAGTGTGTCCTCCAAGTGTATGTTTGTAAATGGTTAATTTACATTATGTGGCGAGGGAAGGGAGAGACTATTATCTTCTTTTTTCTTTTGGAGAAGAAATTAGTAAATATTTCAGCACAAGACACCAGCATACTCTATACTCTTATTTCTAGAGTGAGCAGCACAGGCTGAAAATAGAGTTGTCTCTTCACATAGGTAAGCTTCAGAAATTAGCTGAAAAGTTCATGACCCCTATGCTTAGCTCCCTTCAATGGATTGTCATTTCTGATTTATATCATCAAGTTTTCTTCCATCAAATCTCCTAAAGCCAGAAAGGAGCGATGACCTATGATCACTTGTTGATAAAATGGATCTTTTGTTTTACTGACAAGTGTAATACTCATGCTACAAACATTCTTGAGATGTTTTTAAAAAGACACCTTCTTAGCTTATGGCAATTCCCATTTTTAAAACATAAGTTTTTGGACATTTTTCTTCTATGAGGAGCCAAAATCTAGGCACCAAACAGAGCGCTGAAGATGCTAGTTACAACCTATTAGTGCCTTTCTCCAGGAAGTAAAAGATAGCTATGGCCCATTACAAACGGGCCTTTGCGGTGCCCCGTCACGTGCTAGGGGTTGGCCGAGGACCTAGCATCCATACTGGCCTCACCCCTAGCACGTGACAAGGGCGTAAAGATGGCGGCGCCCTATACACACGGGCACCTCCATCTTTACGTGCTGGACACTTAGCGTCCGCACGTTGTGCCCCGGATGTGATGCTGCGAGTGCATGAGTAGCGCCTCGCAGCGTCCCATCTGGGGTGCAAGAAGAAGCGTCATTTTGGCGCTTCTTCTTTGCTGCGTCCGGGAACCGCACAGTTTG
Source organism: Sceloporus undulatus (assembly GCF_019175285.1). Classification (NCBI taxonomy): domain Eukaryota; kingdom Metazoa; phylum Chordata; class Lepidosauria; order Squamata; family Phrynosomatidae; genus Sceloporus; species Sceloporus undulatus. The sequence continues at coordinate 253,241,201 of NC_056524.1, forward strand.
GCTGCTGTGGTTCCCGGATGCAGCAAACGGCGGCGGCGGCAGAGCGCCACTTTTAGGCAGTTTGTAACCCGCCAATATCACATTAAAATTGTAAGTTAATGAATTTTTTTAATGTAATGGTAATTTGTAGTTAATTTATACTTAGGTTACACATTGTCACACATGAAGTGATATCACATGATTGAAGGCTTGTTTTGTGCTGTTGCCTTATGTTCAATCATGGATTTTCAGACATGGGATCAGGACATGTGTTGTGTATATCCCTGAAGCATTCAGATTTTTTTTTAAAAAAAGTTTCTATTTTAATTACTTTTGAGAGTAGGAATAGTAGAGGGTTTTTTTTAAAGGAAAGTAAACCTAATGAGTAGCTAGTATGATGTAGTTGTTTGAGAAACATGGTATACTGGCTAGGATTGAAACTGCTCATGATTCAAATCCCTTTTCAGCCATGGAAACATACTGCATGACATTGGGCAAGTCACTCTTGCAGCCACATTCAGGAAGGTAGTGGCAGCAAACTCCTCTGAGTAAATCTTGCACAGTAGATCAGAGTAAATTCAGAGCTGGAAGGAATCACAAAGGCCATCTCCTTGTCTTGGAGGAATACAGAATGAAGCATGCTTGACAGATGTCCATCCAACCTCTATTTAGAGCTCTCCAAAGATGTTGAGTCTATCACCCTCTGAGACAGATCACCATCTGAGACGGTTCATTCCAGTGTCAAACAGCTCTTACAAGAAGTTATTTCCTTATGTTTAGGTGGAATCTCTTTTCTTCTGATTTCTTGTTATTTGAATCCACTGGTTAATGTTCTAGTCTCTGGAGCAGCAGAGAACAAACTCACTTCATCTTCTACAAGCTCTTCAGGGGCCCAACATTAGCAATAGGTATACTTTCCCCTTGTCCAGTTCTCAGCAAAGACAATCTATCTTGGTGAACATGGGAGTGTCATAGAATTATAGAATGACAGAGTTGGAAGGGACCACAAGGACCATATAATCCAGCCCCCGTTACACAGGAATATCCAAACAAAGCAGTCTTGTGAACTGGTCTTCCACCATCTGTTCAAAAATCTCCAAAGAATTAGTCCACCACACTCTAAAAGCTCTTAGAATCATAGAATCATAGAGTTGGAAGAAACCGCAAGGGCCATCCAGTCCAACCCCCTGCCATGCAGGAAATCCAAATCAAAGCATCCCCGACAGATGGCCATCCAGCCTCTGCTTGAAGACCTCCAGGGAAGGAGACTCCACTACACTCCAAGGGAGTGTAAAAGGTTTCTTAATGTTTATGTTGACTTTCCCCTCCTATTCCCTTTCCCCTCCTCCTCCTTGTTCTTCTTCTTCTTCTGTTATCATTATCATTTGATAACAAATTATCAATAAATTTGTTAATTAAAATAGTTTATAATGAGCCTTACCATTAACTACAATGTCTAAACATACAGAGTGTCTTTCCATAAATTCTGATGCTGTGAAGGAGGTGAGAGTTTTTCCAAGTGAGTACAGTCACCCTTGGTATCTGCAGGGGAACTATTCCAAAATCCTCAGATGTTCAAGTCCCATTGTCCTCAATGGTGGCCATTGGGGACAATGGGACTTTGCCGTCCTGGCTGCCTAAAGCCTGTCTCACTGCTCTCACCAAGGCAATCTGCAAGGGGCTGCTTTCTCTCCCTCTTGCTCCTCCTTCTCCTCTGCCTCTTCCCACCACTGCCTTTGCCTCTAATGCCTCTTCTTCCTTCCTCCTCCTTTTTTTCCCACCCCGCCACCTCTTCCTCTTCCTCCTCTTTCTGCTGCCGCCTCCATCTCTTCCACCTCTTCCCCCCCCCCCCCCCCCCCCCCCTTCCCCCCCCTTTCCCCCCCTCCCCCCCCTCCCTCTTTCTCCTTCCCCCCCCCCCCCCGGTAGGCTTGCTGTCCATGGATACTAGGATCTTTGGCCAGCAAGTCCGTGGATACCGAGGGCCTACTGTATTAACATATTCAGTATTCTTTTAATTTCTTGTCATTTGAATCCATTAGTTTGTGTTCTAGCTTCTGGAGCAGCAGAAAACACGCTTGTTCCATCTTCCACATTATATCCCTTCAGATATTTAAAGGTGTGTGTGTGTGTGCTGTAGCTCTGCTGGAAAATATATGAACTTTTCAACAGTTATTCTGAAAATACTTGCTTATTCATTTCATTTGTCATCATTCACATTAATCTTCACAATTACATTGCATAATCTAAAGCTGACTGGCTGTATTGTGCAGTCATTCAATTCTGATTGTGCAGTCATTCCATTCCATTCATTGTGCTATCACTGATTAAGTAGGATCTCTCTTTATGAGTAGAGCAGAAAGGAGAAAGAAGTAGTAGGCAACAGAAGTAAAATAGGACTTGGAAAAAGTGGATATTTTATGCAATGTATCTGTTTTTATGGAAAATAAAATCTCAAGGCGAGTCAAATATAAACGGTCTGACCACATGGTGTCAAGCCTTGTGTCCGGGTAAGTTTTTTTGTTGCTTCCCCAACATATATGGGCATCATCACACAAAAACATCACTTGCAACCTCCAAGTACCTCCCATGTCCAGCCAGATGCCATCCCATTGTGTGGCCACTCCTTTGATCAGCTGCACAGTCATACATTCAGTGCTTCACTGGTATACAGGTCATTGTACCCCTTTATTGTAAATCAAAACCTAGCTAATTTACTATGATTTGCACTTTGGTCATTGTGAACATCATGAAAATCAGTGCAATTCATCATGATATTGAGTTTTGACTGAGAAGCTGTGGATTCAAAGCCTGTTATGCACTGAGCCATTGATTTGTCCAGTCATTGATTATCACCCAGCTTAAGTTCTCTATCTACAAAACAGGAATATTAATGAACTTATTAAAAATCATGAGCTTCATCACACTGAGCTCTTTATGGTATTGTGCCTACAAAATCTTCATGAGTCAACTAATTTATTCTGACTCATATCCATATCAGGAGATACTCATCATACTGTCTCTCTAACTTCTAGGAAGAAAGTTCATTATTATGACTTTTCACTATCTTGTGTTTTTTAAGGCATTATAGTATGAGAGAAAGGCACCTATTTGGGTTAAAGGTAACTCTGGATAAAGCAATGGATGGCTACAAATTTTTCATTAATTGATACAAGTTGAAAATTAGTTGTGTGAATGGGTTTCACAACATGGGGGTGAAATCCTGAAATAATCTTTCTCCAACAGAAGGACAATGAAAGCATGTCAGGGACACTTTCCAAGCTCCAAGAAGCTTTAGAAAGCAAAAACACGAATTAACTCCTGCAACTGCTTGGTATCATTTCTTGTATAACTTGCAACATAGGCCTCAGGATCTTGGATGTCACAGTTGGCCAATTATAGGATTTCATCCTCCCTGCCATTAAGCTCCTTTTCCTCCCAACCACAATTACCTTCACAAGATCCAAGGAAGAGTCAGATTGAATATGCTGAGCATATCTTGTGACTTTGATTGTAGTGCAACAGCATACTCCACTTAGGAAACATGAAGACAGGCTATTGGTAGCTTCCAGTAAGAATGTCTATACATTATCTGTAGAACGGGAGGCAGCATGCCACTGAATACCAGATGATAGGGAGCATCTGGTATGCTGCCTCCAGTTCTGCAAACAATGTATAGACATCCTTACTGAAAGCTACTGATAGTCCTATCCTCCATGAATTTGTCCATTCTTCTTATAATTATCCAGATTCATTATTGTCATGGGGTGGAAAATTCCCTAGTTTACTGGGTACTGTACATCCTTTTATCTGTGTTGAATCTCCTAATGTTCTAATTCTATGAATGACTCCAAGTCCCACACCGTGTGTAATTTTATACATACTTGTCACGACCCTCCTATTCACCTTTTTAAAAAAAGCCTTTTAGCTTCAAACATCCTAAACTTTTCCCACAGGTAGAGACATCACTAGGAGGCATGGCAGTTGCAAGTCACGCTGGGTGACATCTGAAGGGGATTGATACCACTGCTCCCCAAATGTCTGCCTTTTGGCAGAAATTGACTCATTAAAACCTTGGAGCTTTACTACTTCCAAATTTATTACTATAACAATAATGTAAATTTACTGTATATGCAAACTAAGTTGGAAATATTTTTTTATTGTATTAATAGTAATGGAATTAAAAAATAAAGGAAAAATAAAACACTGGAGCTCAGCAGAAGAGAAGATGTGAGTGGGGCAATGCTCAGTAGGTGAAGAAAACAAAGGCCTTAGCAGTTTTTAATTTTTTTTCACTCTTTTAAAATTTTCTTTAAAAACATCACGTTTTACCAAATGTGAATTTACTCCTATGAAACTATGTAAATATAAAAATATTTGGACTGTACTTATGATACTGCAATTTAAAGATACAATTCTAATTTTGCAAGTTATATATATGTCACAACTACTTCCATTACATTCATTGATATGTGGGAATTATAAGTTATGAGTAACATCAGTACGAAACAGTAACATCAATATATTACTAAGGATTCTTTATAATAATAATAATTTTTATTTATATTTCCCGCCTCTCCCAAGGATCAAAGCGGGATTACATCAGTAAAATAATACAGTACATTCCAGAAAAACAATCTATAAAATACTAATACTGAATTACACATTCCTATTAGTTCCATAAAATATCCAATTGTCAAATGGTTATACAATCATAATCAGGGGTGGAGCTTTAACCATAATCTTTTATACGGTGTCCGGTGGATAAGCCCACCGGAAGAGATCCATCCTAAGGGCCTTCTTAAAGGCATCTAAGGTGGTAATAAAACAGATCTCTTCTGATAGACTATTCCACAATTTAGGGGCTGCAGCAGTAAATGCTCTATAGGAAGTTGTGGTTAATCGAGTGTTATAATATTCCGACAAATTATTCCCGGATGTTCTACGTGTGCAGGGTAGATTATGTAGGGAGAGGCGTTTCCCCAAGTAACTCAGGCCCTAGCCATGTAGGGCTTTAAAGGTAATAACCAACACCTTGTATTGCGCCTGGATGCTAATTGGGAGCCAGTGACGAGACCTTAGCACTGGTGTTACATGGTCAAACCTAGGTATACCGGTGACCAATCTGGCTGCAGCATTTTGAACCAGTTGAAGCTTCCGAACTTGGTACAAGGGTAGCCCCAAGTAGAGTGCATTACAGAAATCTAAATGAGAGATTACCAGTGCGTGTACCACTGCTTCGAGGTCCTTTTGGTCCAGGTAGGGACGCAGTTGGCATATCAACCGATGTTGGTACCAAGCACTGCCCATCACATCCACTTGGGATGATGATGATGATGATGATAAATTTATTTATATTCCGCCTTTTCCGCTTTGAGGATTGAGGCGGGTAACAGCAGAGTTTATACAATATAAAACTATAAAAACAACAAGCCCCACAAGACCCCGGCCCAACCCTCCCTCCCAAATATAAAATTAAACAATAAAACATGGTTAAAATACATAACAATATGACAAAATTAATAAACAAACAATGAATAAGAAAAATAATAAGGGGGATTCAATTGGTTCTGGACATTATCAATCAGGGAAGGCCTGCCAGAAGAGAAAGGTTTTTGTCGCCTTTTTAAAAGCCTCGAGTGAGGATAATTGGCTAATCTCTTCCGGCAGGTCATTCCATGTTTTTGGAGCGTTGACAAAGAAGGACCTCCAGGAGGTCACTGCCAGCCTGGTCTTTCTAGACTGTAAGAGGTTTTTCCTGGAGGATCGGAGTGTACGAGAAGGATCGTATGGGAGGAGGTGTTCCTTCAAGTAGACTGGACCCAGGCCATGTAGGGCTTTATAGGTCATAACCACCACCTTGTACTGTGCCCAGAAGCTAATAGGCAGCCAATGTAGTGATTTTAAAATAGGTGTAATATGGTCAAACGTGGATTTTCCAGCGACCAGTCTGGCTGTCATATTTTGTATCAATTGGAGCTTCCGGATGTGGCCCATGTAGAGCGCATTTCAGAAATCAAGATGAGAGGTTACTAGAGCATGTACGACCGTTTCTAGGTCCCGCTGCTCCAGGTAGGGGCACAACTGGCATATCAGCCAAAGCTGATAACAGGCACTCCTGGCTGTCACATCAATCTGAGAAGACAGTTGAAGCAACGAATCCAGGAGCACCCCCAAGCTGCAGACGCAGTCTTTCAGGGGAAGTGTGACCCCATCTAGAACTGGCGAACTTATCTCCATACCCGGAATGGGGTTACCTATCACAAGTACCTCTGTTTTATTTGGATTCAGTTTAAGTCTATTTTCCCTCATCCAATCCATTACTGACTTCAGGCAGTAATTCAGGGGGGAGATGCCCTCCTTGGTCACTGCAAGAGTCAGAGACATAGAAAAATAAATTTGGGTGTCATCAGTGTACTGATAACACCCCGCCCCATGTCTCCAGATGATATCACCCAGCGGCTTCATGTAAATGTTAAACAGCATGGGGGACAGAATTGTGCCCTGAGGGACATCAGATGTCAGCTCTCTCATAGAGGAGCAGCTGGGATGACAACTGTAGCGATGAATCTAGAAGTATTCCCAAACTATGAACTTTATCCTTTAGGGAGAGTGTGACCCCATCCAAGACAGGTTGGCTAATCTCCATCCCTGGACTTGGGGTACCTATCGCAAGTACCTCTGTTTTCTCTGGATTCAACTTGAGTTTGTTTTCCCTTATCCAGCCCATTACTGATCCAAGACAGGCATCCAGAGGAGAGATGCCATCCCTAGTCACTGTGGCAGTCGGAGTTACAGAGAAGTAGATTTGGGTGTCATCAGCGTACTGATAACACCGCTGTGGTGCTCGGAATCTTGAGTCAGCCAATCAGGAGCCAGAGACTCTGAACCAATCAGAGGCCGGCTGGAGCTATAAAGATTCTGAGGCGGTTGAGAAGGGGGAGTTAGAAGTCGGAGGGGGTTGGTTGAGTGAGGTTGGGAAAAGACTAGTCCCGAGAAGGGCTATAGTCTTGAAGTCTCTGAGGGGACAGGGTGGTAAAACGAATACATTTGATCTTTTAGACCAAGGGAAGGCCTAAAGATTAGGAAAAGGGTCGCATCTGATATAAGAGTTTCTATAAACCTCTGAATGGATTGATTAAGAGACAAGTTCACAACTGTTTATTATTAACAATCTTTTATTCTGTTCGGTTTCTAAAATAAACTTATTTTATTGATTTATAATCAATCTGCTTGGCCTAAGTGATGAGGTTTTGAACACGCTACCAACTATATATTTGAGGCTAGAGATTTGAAATTTTGTTACCTCATCATATAGGAAGAAAGATTGTTACAAAATTTGGTGGCAGCGGTGGGATAAGTAAAGCCCAAGCGCCTGCCATCTTTAAGAGGGGTCTGTTACAACCGCCCCCCATGTCTCTGGATGATCTCACTCCGCAGCTTAATAATAATAATTATTTTATTTATTTATTTATTTATTTATTTATGTATTTATAGCCCATCCAATCACTAGGAATCGGGGTGAGTTACAACAGTAAAATTACATTACAATAAAATACTAAATGATCCCTTCCCAACCCCCTCCCCAATATTAAAACTAGAATTAAACAATCAGAGTTTAAAAACAATAAAATGCAATACAGCATTAGGTTAGAATTAAAAACAATTTGGCGGGCAGGGAGACATACATCAGAAAATTGAGATCATATTCATACACAAGGGAGGAAGCTGGAGTTTATTGGCTAGGTTAGGAAGACCTGCCGGAAAAGATCTGTCTTAAGAGCCTTTTTGAAGTCTGTAAGAGTGGAGATAAGGCGGCTCTCTTCTGGCAGGTTGTTCCACAACTTCAACGCAGCAGTAGAGAAGGCCCTTTGAGTGACAGACATTAGCCTAGCTTTTTTGGCTGAAGTAAGTTCTTACTTGTGGACCTCAATGTGCAGGACAGACAGTACGGAAGAAGACATTCCCATAGGTATTCTGGACCCAAGCCATGTAGGACTTTAAAGGTAATCACCAACACTTTGTACCTTGCCCAGAAACTGATTGGCAGCCAATGACGGGACTTCAGAACAGGTGTTATATGATCGTTCTGGGAAGTACCTATGATTAGTCTTGCTGCTATGTTTTGTACCATCTGAACTTGGCACAGAGGTAGCCCCAAGTAAAGCGCATTACAGAAGTCCAATCGAGAAGTTACCAGTGCATGTACTACTGTTTCAAGGTCCCCTGGCTTGAGGAAGGGGTACAGCTGGCGTATCAGCCGAAGCTGGGAGCAAGTGCTCCTGACTGTCGCATCCACCTGCACTGACAACCCTTTTCTTGCCTGGTTGGAGGCAGGGCAGCCTCACCGGCAGCCCTTGTGGCCCCAAACTGGCGCTTTTCCAAGCCATGGAGAAGCAGCAAAATGCTGCTTTTCCGTGGCCTGGAAAGAGGTGTCCATGGGGCTTCATGCCTCCAGACACCCCAACAGATGCGACGAAAAATCTCTTTTGCATCGCTGGTGCGGCCATGTAGAAGCGATGCCAGCAATGCATGTGCACAGGACCTCCATTTCAGAGCTCCTTCCTGCAATGCTGAAAAGTCCCAAGTGCCCTGCAGCACCGCAGTGCTGTCACGCACACGCCGGTCCATGTGGAGGTGGCGCGTTTATGACGCCATTGTTGCATGCGCTGTATGGACAGCACGCTTCCAAAATGGCACTGTCCATACGAACTAGGGCTGGGGAGCATGCGGATGATGCGTTCTCCCCAGCCCTAGTTTTGGCCTGAGGACGGCGCTTCCACACCGTCTGTATCAGGCCTGAGTTATCCTGAAGTAGACAATAGTTGGAAATTTAAAATTGTAATGGGAAGAAATTAAATGGAAAAAGTAACAATTGTAGGCTATGAATAGATGTAAATAAATGCACCCAATGATTCAGAATTAAAAGGGTTGAAACTGGTATTGATTAGGCCTGAATAATTAAAAAGATTAAGACAGGTAGAAAACTAAGATGAATGGTACCTTATGAGATGAGCTTATCTTCATTCTCTGCATGAATTTTAAAGTCACAGTTCACTTCTAATTTACAGTATTTGTTTTAAAACTTACAGTTCACCTTTCAACCATTTTTTCAAGGTAGCTTATGTATGCAGTAATAAAAGAGTCTGATATTAAAACCTTCAATTTCAAAGCACAGAGATTGCTAAACCAGGATTTTTAGTCTCTTTCACATTTGGAGCTACATTGTTCACTTAAGCAGCAGTGTCGCATGCTGGAGACACCACTCTCATGGCCTTTCTAAGTTTTGGTAAATCATAGTACTTACAAAACCAAACTAAATAACAGTCATTTAGAGTAACAGTGTGAGATCGTAGATCTGCATTGATTGTGCTCACCTCTCAGTGAACAAAAGTGATTTTTTTTCTCTCTCCACAAGTTTATTTTTTAACAATAAACTCCACTCATCCACATCCTAGTGCATCCTAGTACCCAAACCAGGTCAAGTTAAATGTGAAGTTGAAGACTTTCATGGATGGCATCCGTTGTTTTTTGTGGGGTTTTTTGGTCTGTATGGCTATGTTCTGGAAGAATTTATTCCTGACATTTTGCCTGCATCTGTGGCTGGCATCTTCAGAGGTTGGTGTCATGGGAGTGAGTGGGGTATATATACTGTGTGAATCTTGTTTTGGAGGAGGTGATTTACATGTTAATCTATGTGTTGGTCTATTGTTGAATGGCAAGGTCACAGGGTGGGAGGATATGCAGGAGGATATGTAAGTGTATTTACTAGTAGAGGTCCATTGTCTGCAGGGAAACCTGATAGTTGTTGGGATGGTCTGGAATTCCAGTGTTTTCAAATATCATTTTCTGCCCAGGTTGGTTTATAACATGTTCTGCTACTCCTGATTTTTCTGGATGGCCCAGTCTGCCATGTCTCTTGTATTCATTGAATCATATTTGAATGTTACGTTTGGTGGTCCCTATGTAGACTTATCCACAGCTACATGGTATGCAGTAGACCCCTACAGCCATAAGATGGTCCCTCCTATCCTTCACTGAGTGCCGCATTTGCTGGTTTTTCTTGGTCAGTCTGTAGATCATTGGAGGTCATGTTTCCTCATCACTTTCCCTATTCTATCTGTGACTTCTTTGATGTATGGTAAAATACTTTCCCTTTGGGTGCTTGTTTGTCTTCACACTTGTTCTGGGTCTGGGAGCTCTACTGATCTTTTCTGATGTCCACCGTGCAGCTGTGGAGAAGTCTACATAGGGACCACCAAATTCAGCATTCAAACACGAATCAAGGAACACGAGAGAAACTGCACATAGCCCTAAAAACCAACAAAAAACTCGGGTCAAGTTATTTTTAGCACATGAGGCAGAAAATCCCATTAGCATATCTGTCTCCATTCCTGGAAGTAAAAATACAATAATTAAACTAAGTAACAATTTTCTGCCATGTCACAACAGTCAAACCTATTACCTGACACATACCCCTCTCTCTTGTCTGCTGAAAAGGCCTTCCTCTTATGTCCCACCATTGGTAGCAATACACTAAGGGAGGACATGCCTTCCCTGCTGTGGCACCCCAGTTGTCAAATACCCTCTCCTTAAATATCTAACTGGCAAATCATTTCATCACCATGTGAAAATATGGCTTTTTACCAAAGCCTTTGGGGTCTAATTGATATTGTCTAAATTTGCATATTTCTGTGGTTTTAAATTGTCTTTTTTTCTTTTAAATTGTTTTAAGTGCTAAATTGTTTAATATGCTTTTAATCAGCTTAAATTATTCTTGTTGTTTTAAATTGCATTAAACTGTTTACATTTATTTTATTGTATGCCATCTTGAGATCCCTGAATCCTAAGTGGCAGTAATTTGTTTGTTTGAAAAGGGAGGAAGAGTTGTTTCCATTGACAAATGGATGTAATCATCCTGACTATTATCTCTGCAATTATAGGAATACACTTTGGAGTTGTCAAGAATAAATGGATATTCATTTTCCAAGGGGGGAAGTATGTTGAGAGGATTTTTCATGGCTGTACTTTTCTTCTTGTTGACACCAAATTAATCCCCTTGGAAGCCATTGGGATGACTCCAGCAGAAATAATTTTAGAATGTTAGACATAAGGGAATATTGTTTCTAAATAGGTGACTGGTAAGCTAATGGGCAATTATTAATGCATAAATTATAGTTTGTTATTCAGTGTATTTGTTTAAAAAGTGTCATCTTCTAATCTGCAGCTCAGTGAGAGCCATTTTACTTTTTGGTAAAGGCATAACAATGACTGTCACACCAGAGGATATGGTGTCCTCTGAAGTAAAAACCACTGGAAAAATGTAATTCAGAAAATGCCAGCATCTTTTTTATATACTGTCCATGCTTGTAGGAATATGGAATCATAGAACTGTACAATTGTAGGGTTCGCATATTCAACTCCCTAAAATCTAGGCACCTAATGTGCATGTTATGTAAATTATTCTAATTGGGCATATTATTCTAATTTTCATTATGGTTATGCACATTAATTGTCACATTTGTTCTATCACTGTGTTTCAGCCATGGTACCATTTTTATGCTAACCACCGATCTGAGAGAACCTTTATAAAATAAGGTTTAAAAAGCTGTAACTGGGAAGAGGGAAACCCACGATAAATCCCTCCTTGATGTGAGCTTGGGCCACCTCTTGGTCACACCTACCTCCTAGGGTTGTTGTGGGGGGTTAATAGGGAGATGGGGACCAGATGGGAATTTTCCTCAGAATTTTAACATTGGCCCAGAGAACTGGAACTGGGAGACAATAGGCCAAGTTTACAATTTTATAAATCTCTTTCTTTAAAAAAAAAAAATTAAAAAATTGGTCAAAGATGTGAGACTTTACCCATTGGCCAAACAGATCAAAAGTTGATGGTAGATTTGTTGCTCACAAAATTATTGGGCTGAACAGTGACAGCATATTTGCCCCATATTTCAACTCTGACAAAAATTATTCTCTGTCTACACTACAGGATTAATGCAGTTAGATACCACTGTATCTGCCATTTCTTAATACTTTAAAATTCTGGGATTTGTAATTTTGTGAGTTATTTAGTCTTTTCTGTCAGAGAGCTCTGGTGCCACAACAAACTACAAATCCCAGGATTTCATAGGATGGAACCATGACAGTTAAAGTGGTGTCAAACTGCATTAATTCTGCAGCATGGCAGCAGCTTCTGAGACTTTTTGCTTGCTTTCTTGCTTGTTTTAATGAAAGCTTAGAATCTGCAAGTATGCAAAATTCATAATGATTTGACTGTCAGTCTTGAGCTCCCTACCCAGAGAAAACAGCTCCAGGTCCCTATGCCTAGAGCACAACCCACTTTGAAAAAAATGTGTGATGGTGACTCACCTTGTGTAGTCTCTTTTCAAGAACAAAAGGCTTCCTAACATCCTGACAAACATCCTGTTTGATGGACTGTAAGAAGTGCGATAGCAATGGGAAAAGAGGCTGTGTGGAAAGTTCTCTCCACATTCCTTCTAATGACAGTGGTGCGGGTGGGGGGGGTATTCTCCCAGGCCCTTTAATCCTATTTGAATCTGTTGTTTTATGGTTGTTACCCATGGTGGGATCTGAATATAGTAAATAAATTGTTTCTAAAAAAGGTAAAATATACAAAAAAAAAGAGTAAATGAATTAAAAAACCAGTAATAAAATAGTCATGAGTTATAGGTTGTTCAAAGGCTTAGAAGAAGAAAAAGGTCTTTGACTGGCAACACAGTAAATGTTAGTCTAGTTTCCCTGAGGTGCACATAGCTGTAACTGGGCACTTCTGCAAAGAAGTTCCTTTCCCGCAATATTCCTTTACACTTTAGGTGGTGTGAGAATTAAGCAAAAAAACAAAACAAAAACCCTCCACTTATTTCTTCAATATGTTTGTAAGCTCATGTTAGAATATATTGTCACTAGGAACATCCAGCCTCTACCTCCAACTACTGCACCAATTGCAGCAAATTTCTGGAGACATGGAGAAGCTAAGAAGTGTGTGTAGAAGATTATGTTATTGTCCCTAGTAATTTAAATGCCGACAGCTTTGACCTTACAAGCCCAGGCTTCACCACAGTCCTGTCTGCATCTGTTTTATCTCTCTCTCTTTGACATGTGAAACACCAGCATGCATTTCTTGATTTGTCTAATTTGGGTCTGTTTGATGCCCTGAGCAAATGGGGAAAGATCCACAGGGCTATATGGTAAGCATGCTTTGGAAGCCCTGAAGAACTGACATTATGTCTCTCTGCATGCTTACAAACAGAAGACTTGGTAGCACACTTCATATTTTGAATCACTTGAAACAATTGGGATATCCTCTGGAAAAGTGCTTGCTCTGTTAAGTGTAAGCAACATTCCAGTTTTGTGGACTAGAAGTGAGACTAGACTAAGGAACCAAGTATATTTTCCCTCTGCATTGTGCTCACACCCCTTAACTCCACCTAAAAACCAACTCCCTTCCCCTCGATCGATCTCAATTTCAAATATTGCTATGCAGTTTTCCAGCACAGCAAGCCTGTCACCAAGTGCAACAAGATTTCCTTTGAAGTCCTGTGGTTAATAGCTTACTTTTGGCCAATGCTCTGATTTTTATAGTAAACAACACATAAACACACACCCCAACCCATCAGTGGCCGTATTTAAGTTCTAAAAAAGAAAGTGCCATTATTATTTGCAAACTGAGACTTCAATATCTTTCTCTCAGCAGGACATGGTTGCTTGAAAATACAGTTATGCTAGGAGAAAAAAACAGAAGAAAACATCTGATCTTTTGAAAATCTCTACATTTCGACAGCAGCTTAAGCAGATGTGTTCTTGCCTAGCACAGTAGGGGCTAACCTCAGTTTCGGAGCTTTCCTTCCCACCATGTTATCACACAGTAGGCAAGCTATACAAGAAAGGCATGCTCATGCAAATGCTTTTCTAATGTGAGCTGCTGTCATCGAAGCTGAAATGCAGCTGCAACTAATGTGTCCTACTTCACCGATCTGCTTCACGGATTGCTCTCTGTCAATGTCACATGTTTTCATGGAGCAATCAAAGCTGCTGCATGTGTCATCTCCTTCATTTATGTCTACAGGAGGGAGACACCTGTTTCAAAATGGAAGTCTTCCTCTGTACAAATCAAATATTATCACTATTTTTTTTTAGAAATGTAGACATATGGTACAAAATTTAGTAGAGATAATTGCTCTATGGCTCTTGTTTAGCTAAATTTTTGTTTACAGCTCTGAAGTACTACAAAGTTTTTTTAGTTAATTATGTGCAATTCTCTTATTTTTTGCCACACAGAAGACAGGTAATGTTTCCTTACAGCCATGTGAGTATATCACCAATTCCCATATATGAATCATCTGCTTTCTTTTTTTTAATCCCCCAGTTTGACTTCTTGGTTAAATGACAGTTCATAAGAATTTGCTTAATTTGGGTGGTTTTTGTGGTTGTTAATATCATGCTCTGAAATGCTAACTAGGTGCATTGGGATTCAAGATTGTTTTCATGTCACAGCTAGGTTTCCTTATCAAACACATGCTTGCCTTTCCCCATTTATTTGACATTTTAATTCTTTTAACTTATCTTGTAAAGGGAACCACAATTGAAGTTTTGACTCTTGAAACTTGAAGCTACTGGTTCTGAACACACCCAACTGTTGCTGCAGGTTTTTTTTAAACACAAATTAGTCTAATTATTATTATTATTAATCTTTATTTATGAAGCGCTGTAAATTTACTTATGTGGATGGATGTGCATCACATTCAGGGTGGGAAATCTTTTACAGCTTAAGGGCCAAATTCCAATTTGGCAAGGGTCTCAAGTAAGCCATATTCTGATAGTGAGTGGAATTACAGGCACAGCATAAAGAATTGAAAAGAGCCCCTAGGGTTGTCTATTCCAGTACAGGTATTGCAAGCTAAGGCATCCCTAACAGATGGCCATCCAACCTCTGTTTTAAAAACTCCAACAAGGGGGCAAAACAAACCACCCCAAAAGGGTGGGCTGGAGCCGCTCATTTTACCTGAGGAGGGAGGCAGCAGCAGCCAAACCGCACAGCCTCCTTGCGTGGGGAAAAAAAAAACTGAGAAAAGCAGGTTCTTTTTCCGGTACCTGGCAGACATCACAAGTGTGCCATTGGTGCACTGTGGTGCACCAGTGACGTAAGCGATGCACAGAAATATCTGTACACTGTGTGTTGCTTACGTCATGATGGTGGCCCCCATGTGAACGGGAGGCCACCATTAGGCTGCCGCCATGACCTGCTAGGGTTAGGGAGTGTATAGTTGGTGCACACTCCCTAACCCTAGTGTCGCCGCCAGGGCTCTGCATCCTGGCGGTTTGTACTGGGCCAAGGATTGTTCACCACCTTCTGAAGTAAACTATTACACCACTAATTGGTTCTTACCACCTGGAAGTTGGCCCCATCTTGATCCATTTTGTAATTTGAATCCTTTGGTAGGTATCCTACCTTTTGAAGTAGCAGAAAACAAGCTTGCTCCACTTTCTACCTGGCAGCCTTTCAGACAACTACATATTCATATCATATAACATTTCTGTCTTTTTCAGGCTAAATATACCCAATTTCCACAACTTTGTCTCTTAGGGCTTGCTTTATGTCTTGGAAAAGATCTTAGTCATCCTTCTCTAGACATACCATATATACTTGACTCTAAGTTGACCTCATGTATAAGTCGAGGGCAGGTTTTGGGGCAAAAATTATGGATTTTGATTTGACCCATGGATAAGTTGAGGGTAAAACTTACACCATGTAATGAAGGATATAAGGATGAAGCAAAGGAAAACCATGCTAAAGATCTCTAAAATGTTGACAGGCATAACTGTTTGTGTTCACCCTAAAGACTGGATGGATGAGAGAATAGAGGAGTTGATGCTTATTTTAGGTGCTCCAAGAAGAGATTAAGCTCTCATCTTTCACCAGGGCATGGTTCCTTTTTTGATGAGAGTTAACATACAGTGCTTACATTGACCGGTGCATAAGTCGACCTAGGTTTTTTGAGTCAATTTTTTGACTAAGAATTCTAGACTTCTAAATGAGTATATACACTATTCCCACTTGTTGATATCGTACTTAAATGTTGTCCAGAACTGAACAAAGTTCAATGTGGTCTGACTAAACCTTAATCTCAGTGGCATTCCTACCTAGGGTGTCACCTAGTGTGGGAAGCGGGGCATCTGGGAGAGGGACCAAAAGGGCACTCCCCCATCTTGTTGCACAGTGCATAAAATGGTGCTATAGCAGCAAAGGGGGGTGCTCACCCCTCTCAGCAGCCCCAGCGACCTTGCACCTACTCCCCCCAAGGTGTACTATCCACTAGGTGACACTCCCCTCTGGGGTGCTACTCAGTGTGGTCCACACCACTGCAGCCCCCTAGTGACAGCACTGCTTGATCTGTAGATCTGTTGATGCAGTCTATATTTTACTTTCCTGCTGCATCACACACATTTCTAAATGCTCAACAGCAGTTTTAAGTCATTTCAATACTAGAAATGCACATACTGCAAGATTTTTTCAGCCTTCCAGTGTTCAAAGTTCATTTTCTCTTTCTTCCATCTGAGTAGACTTGTGCGAACCAAGACCCCTAGATTATTTTCAAATATAGTACAGTCAAGCCAAGTGTCAGGGAAAACAAACTCCCAGTCTGCTCATGCCTAGGAATAAGCCCCTTTGCGACAGCCTGAACCTGCAGAGCAAACATAACCATATTTGCTATTTTACTATGCACCAAGCAATCTTGATGATTACAACAATATAGCCCAGGCCAGAGAAGGAAAACAAATAAGAATCTGACTTTATTTTTAGGCATCACACTTTGGTTTAAATTAGCTGCTTCTTTCCTAGACATTAGGTAGTGGGTTGTGCCTACAGATCAACAGAGACTATCTTCTTTGTATCCTACATGAAAATCATGTTATTCTTTCTGATTCTAATAAAAAATGCTTCCATTCACTTTAAGCAATGTAAAGGGAAGAGGAAAGCTACTTTGGAGGGTAGCCATCATGGAAGAGGAGTTTCAGCTAAGTAGCTAATACATTCTACAAAACACAATTGTTTTAAAATGTGAAACAGTTCTGGCCAAACATTCCAGCTTACAGCTTACTTTCCTTTGGTGATTATTTAACATGTTGTTGTTGTTGCTGCTGCTAAAACCTATCAAGACACAGGGAAGATAACACATCCTATTCTGCCAAAGCTCTTTGTGCCTCTGCACACAGATATATGTATAAAAAGAATAAGGAAATGACAGTTTGAGATAGAAAGGAAAGAGAAAATGAACTTTGAGCTCTGGAAAGTTGAAAGAGGCTTGTGGTATGTGCATTTCTAGCAATGCTATCACTTAAAACTGCAGTTGAACATTTACAAACAGAGTCCAAAGAAAAAATACAGGCAAAGTTACCAAGGGAATATGAACATAGCAAACATGCGTTATAATGTGAATGGTATTAAAGGTCTCAGTCTCCACAATGCTAGAAATTTGGGGAGTGAAAGAAAATTTTGAGTGAGGCAGAATTTTTATGAGAGGGGCAATGCCCTCATGTTGTTGCCAACTCTGTTCTCTAGATATGTAATGTACAACAGATTTTATTGCTTATAGTACTAAGGGTCTTGTGTATAACTGTGCTCCTTCCTCAGCCTTGTATATTGTTAAATGAACTTAAATTATTACTAAATGCCATATTCCTTCTTTTATCCTTCCAGCAAAAGAAACTAAATCTTGAGTATGCATTGTCGCCAATATTTTACACTGCTTGGAGTGAGGATAGATTCCTTGATGATCAGTTAACAAGGAGCATTCGGTGCATTTCAGGCAGTCAGGCAGTAAGAAAACCTAGTTGGTGGGCAAGGGAAATTTAGAGCAGGTTGCACAATAACATCCTGGGACTCAGGGCTGAGAAAGAAATGTTTCTTAGCAATACCTGTGGCCACTTATTTATATACACCCCAAATTGTACCTGCCCCAGACAGATTCAAACACAGATTACTGAAGCTATATAGAATACATGATTTTTTTTTAACCTTGTGCTTCCAATGTATTTTACACCCCTACACTGTGGCAGTGTATCAGAATCAAAACTTATTCCAAAGTCTCATGAAGTATGAATCCAGGCTTCTTCCTAGTCCTTCAGAAAATTTCCTTTTCAGAAAAAGGTTGCCAATGTCTGTGGGTGAAGCAGGTGGGAATGTAAACCAGCTATACTGTCACCTGCTACCTCTAAACAAAACAAACAACAAACAAGCCAAAACCTTTAATTTCCTCAGAAATAGAACTGCCTCATTTTGCTCATGATGATTAGGTGTTTTTGAAGAAATGGCATTCTCTGACTGACTTGTTATAATAAATGTCAGTCTTCACATACAGAAACTTTACTCAGCTTTGTTAATGTAAGGGAACTGGAGAATATGTTCTGTTTATTATTTACATATCAAACAACATCCAATAATGCTGAAATGGTTCCAGATGGTTTGCTTGAACAAAAATGAAATGTCTAGTGTAAAGCCCCATGCATGAGTATATTTGCATACAAGACTGACGTGGGAGTGATAAAGAAGGGCTTGTATTCTAGTTTTAAAATTAACTCAAGTAATTTCCAGTTTTTACTTCAGACAAGCAAGTTTCACACATGAAGTATCAACTGACCTTGTAAGAACCTTGAATTAAGGCCAGAAAAAGTTCCATTTATTTAAATTCTTTTTTAAACAGTTACTGTTCCTTCTTGCTTCTATTTTTTCGCTTCCAAACTTATAAGGTTGGTTTAGAATTAATGAATATAAGATCTATTTATTTATTTCATTTTTATACCACCTTTTTTCCCAAAAAAGGGACCCAAGGTGGCTCACAAAATAAAAACATTTTAAAAAAACTGTACAATAAAATGTTTAAAACAATTTAAATCATCTAATTAAAACAATATAAAATTAACATTAGAAACATACAAAAAAATTAAAACATAACTAAAATGTAACACCCCATGGAAAACCACCTTGTCTTGATTATTATATTAAAAAGCCTGCCTAAATAAAAAGGGTTTTGCTTGTCTGCAAAAGGCAAGCAGGGAGGGACTCAGTCTAGCTTCCCATGGAAAGTAGTTCTAGAGGCTGGGAGCAGCCACAGAGAAGGCTCTCTCCCATGTCCTCACCAAGTGATGGTGGCAGGACTGAGAAAAAGCCTACCTCTGAAGATCTTAGGGTTTTAGCAGGTTTGTATGGGCAGACCCGGTCTCTCAAATAGTCTGGACCTAAGCTATGTAGAGATTTTTAGGTCATGAACAACACTTTGAATTGTGCCCGGAAATGAGCCAGTAGCCAGTGAAGCTGTTTCAACAAGGGAATTATATATATTTCCCTGGTCAGCATTCTGGAGCATTCTCTATAATTGACCCTGGTCAGCATTCTGGAACAGTTGAAGTTTCTGAACAGTTTCCAAATGCAGCCCCACATAGAGTGTGTTACAGTAATCCAAACAGGATGTAATCAAGGCATGTCTCACTGTAGCCAGATCTGATTTCTCAAGGAATGTGTGCAGCTGGCACACTAGTTTTAACTGTGCAAATGCAGTCCTGGCCACTGCTGAAACCTTAACATCCAGACTCAGAAATGAGTCCAGGAGAACACCCAAATTGCGAGCCTAAAATTTCAGGGGGAGTGTAACCCCACCCAGCACAGGCAACGTCCCTATTCCCTGATCTGCCTTACAACTGACCTGGAGCACTTCTCTCTTGTCTGGATTAAGTTTCAATTTGTTTGCCCTCCATCCAGTCCATTAGTGACAAGAGACATTGGTTCAATACAGAGACAGCATCCTTGGCATAAGATGGAAAGGAAAGATAGAGTTGGGTATCATCTGCATACTGGTGACACTACACCCCAAATCTCCTAATGACCTCTCCCATTGGTTTCATGTAGATGTTAAATAAATTGAGGGATAGAACAGAACCCTGAGGGGCCCCACAGGCCAGCAGCCAACGGGTCAAACAAGAGTTCCCCAACACCATCTTCTGAGTTCATACCTCCAGGAAAGACTGGAACCACTGCATAACAATTCCCCCAACTCCCATCTCAGAGAGGTGGCTAGAAGGATACCATGGTCGAT
This sequence comes from Sceloporus undulatus, assembly GCF_019175285.1. Lineage (NCBI taxonomy): Eukaryota > Metazoa > Chordata > Lepidosauria > Squamata > Phrynosomatidae > Sceloporus > Sceloporus undulatus. Next base: position 253,261,291 of record NC_056524.1, read on the forward strand.
GGTATCCAAAGCCACCAAGAGATCCAGCAGGACCAACAGAGACACATACCATTGTCCAGTTCTCTACATAGGTCCCATAGTCAGGTCAGAAGCCTCATGCATACAGCCCACCTGCCCCAAGCGTGGGCTTGCCATCCATGGATAGCAAGCCCCATTACCCCTAATGGCCACATGTGCATGAGGCCACTGAAAACCACAAGATGATGACCTGTTTTTTTTCCTTCCGCGGTGGTGAAGGTGGTCCAGAACAGAACCCCTGCAGATACTAAGGGCCAGCAGCATCAGAATATTCAGCACTTGGCCTTCTTGATATTTTATATTTCAAGTCACAGAATCTCTTTTGATCATGTTTGTTGGGGTCTTTGAGATTTGAAGTCAAAAATATGTGGAGGGCTAAAGGTTCAGAAAAAAACCAACAACACTAAAAATAACATTACTGTCTCCTGTTACACGAGACAGGCCAACGTTTTTTCATGTTATCTGCTCATCTTTGCTAGCTTGTCTGCATTACCACCCAACAACTGTTTGTACATGGCCCTTGTTAAGATAATGTTAAATGTTTGAGGCTTTTATATTTACATTCCCTCACATCCTTCTCCGCTTGAGCATGTGCTAAATAACTGCCAAATGAAGCAACACTCCATGGCTTTGATGAACCAGGCTGCAGTCTACAAAAACTGATGCCAAACAAAACTGTTAATATTTAAGTTATTTTTGTTGCAACAGACTAACACCAACTATTTCCCCCTTTTTACAAGTGATTCATGCTCCATGAATCTTCTCAGAAATATTAATCAGGTTGTAAATAAGGCAATTTGCAGCTTTTTCCAGCTGTTGAGGTAACACTGATTTATTTTTTGAAATGCATGCATGAGAACAGGCAAGAAATAATGTGGCCAGTGGGTTACTTGTTAGCCACCCATGCTCTGAACAAGCCCTAGCTTTTCCCATACAGTTTTTTAATGTTTTCCTTGTGCCAAAACTACAGTAGTCAAAGTATTTCCATTCTGTTTCCTGCTGATGTCCCACTTTCAAGCAGGGAAAAGTTTCAGAGAAGTTTGCCCATGATTCCTTTATTTTATGCCATTATTACACCTTAATTGTTTCTTCTCATTTTTTTAAAAGGGTGTGAATGATCCATGTTGCAAAGGTCATAGGCTCTATAGAAAGGGGTATGTCAAAGTCCCCTAACATGCATGACCTCCCAGTCATACCCTGAGCCTCTCACATAGGGAAAATGTCTTTATTCTAGGTTCAGAAAGTAGTCAGAGAAAATGGGCAATGTACATGGCTGCAGAATAAATACAGATGGTACATAGGTAAGTGGCTTCAGGATTCAGACCTTGGTGGACTCCTGTTATGTAGCTGCAGGATGACAATCCCAGGATAGGGAGGGTTATAGTCCCAAAGAACAAGCGAAAGGACAAACAAACCAAGAAAGAGAAGGTATCTGCCAAGACACAAAAGGATGCTACACTTCAGCTGCTCCGGGTCCTCTCTTTTCTTTGCCAACTTGTCTATCTTACCCCTTTGTAGTGGGGGTTTATCTTCATGCTGCCTGAAAGTCACTTTTGGTTTGTAGCTCTCTTGAGTGTCCTTCCAACTCAGCAATCCAAGATATGCCTCAGTCCAGCTGTTAAACAAGTCCTTGCTCACAACCCTACCTTCCCCTGCAACACAGACACCAAACTCCTTCTTGTTCCTTGTGTCTTCTAGCTTCCAGGGCCTCTCCTTCTTTGCCCTGTCACATTGACCAGGCTTTAACTGAGGTCAGCAGCTGGTTCTCCTTTCCTGCTGCGGCCAAAGAGATGAGAACAGGCAAGGAAATGTCTCTGATAAGTTCTACGTTTCCACAGCAGCTAACAACCATCACAGAAAACAACAAAAGCAATAAAATGGTTAAAAGCATTTCAATAATTAATAAATATCAAAATAATGTTACAAATTAGGTGTCTCTGCAACCTGTCTAGAAGCAATGAAAGTGACATCTATCTATCTATATACCTGTCTATCTCAGCTATATTGATAGGGCAAAGCATCAGAAGATTGCAGTATGTAAAGGTCCAAATGGAATTTCTGTCACTAGCTGCTACATTATATTCCCACAGTTGAGTGGATTTTTAAAAAATTCTAGGACACATTGGAACAATGTGTTCCCTTTTCTTCTACTACTTTCTACCTGTGCTTTAAAAAAATCAGTGAAATCACACTTTGCACTTTAACTCTTTGACTCTAATTAAAGAGAGATAGATAGAATTTACCCTTCAAACCATAGGGCCACCTCAGCAAATCAAACCCCATTAAAAAAAA
>NC_056524.1:253283600-253335649 GCF_019175285.1 Sceloporus undulatus
GAACATTCACAAACACAAATACCAGTCAGCAAAAATGGCAAAAGAAAACAGTGCAATGTTATAACTTCAACTCTTGTGAGGTCACCAGACTTGGGCCCGGGGGGTGGGGGGTTTGCAGGTGAAATTGCTGCCTTGGATCCCATTTTTGAAGAAATATGTTTGAGTGCAATAAATGAAATAAATGCAGTCTCTCTCTCTCTCTCTCTCTCTCTCAGAAATGGGGGCAGTTTCTAGTGGTTGACTATAGTTCATCACTTCTATGACAATTGTGCTGAAAAAACTGTTAGCAACAGTCTGGCTTTCCAGATATTGTGGGATTGTGAGTACCATCCACCCTCACTACTGGTTGTGTTGGCTAGGGCTGATGGGAGATGCATTCCAACAACTTCTGGAGGCCCAGACATTCTCTACTCCTGAACTGCACTCTTCTATAAGTTCTGTCAAATCCATGATGCTGTTTGAAATTTTCATGATACTTTTAAGAGAAACTGTTCTAAGGTCTGCTATCAATGTGTAGATTCTTAGAGTTGTGGGTTGAATGAGAGATGACATCAATGTGTAGTTCAATCTAAACAAGAGAAAGTTGTTGTTGGTTAATATCATCTCTACCTAGAGGAAGAGTACTGAACTATTTGTGAAGGTTCTATACTCCCCTTAGATCAGTGGTTCCCAACGTTCCTAATGCCGTAACCCTTTAATACAGTTCCTCATGTTGTGGTGACCCAAACCTATGAAATTATTTTAGTTGCTACTTCATAACTGTAATTAAATAGGTGTTTTCCAATGGTCTTAGGCGACCCCCATGAAAGGGTCATTCGTCCCCCAAAGGGGTCCCGACCCACAGGTTGGGAACCACTGCCCTAGATAATCACGTTCATAGCTTGGGGGATACTCCTGAATCAACCTTTTGTACTAGCAGCATCAATCGCACACAGTACCTTTCACCACTTTCAGTTGGCATTCCTTCGTGGACAGAGATTGTCCAGCCACACAGTAATTCACTCTCTGGTAACATCTAGGTTGGATTACTGTATATGGGAGCCTGGGAGCAAGGGAGAGGAGAAGGGTGGAGGGAGGGAGAGGAGAAGGGTCAACTGGAATAGGAAAGCAGGTGGGGAGTAGAAGGGAGAGAAGAACAGATAATTAGATTATTCCTTTCCACTTTTTTCTTAAAACGCATTAACAAAACAAAATTGTGAATTGATATTGGCTGTAATCCCGCCTCGATTGTAGGGAGAGGCAGGAAAATATAAATAGTTATTATTATTATTATTATTATTATTATTATTAAAATAGCCTTGGGTTGTCCTTCTTCCAGCTAAGTATTATTAGCTCCCTTTACCTGGCAATGACCAGCACTTTGTTCTTCTCTTTTCTATTGATCCAGTGGAAAGTTTATATGCCAGATTTTGCAGCCTAACCTAGCTAAAACTCTCACTGCAAGATCATGCCATGCGGTCTAAATTCTGCACCAAGTTTTCCATAAGGTATTTATAAAATGTTACAGTTTCAGCTCCCTATTTCTGTTCGTCAGTTTTGTTTGGAGCCAATGCTTTGCCTGCATAAAACACAAATGCTAGAGAAAAGGTTGCCTCACTGCAATGGAACTTCCCAAGGAATACAATGAATACAAGTAGGAATAAGATCAGAAAATCCAAAAATGATATTACTGATTCTGGATTAAGTGGGGAGCCTTTTGCCCTGCAGATGTTTTGGACTGCAACTCCTATAACCCCTACCCATTTGGTGTGATGGCCAGGACTTCTCAAAGTAGAGGTCCAAAAACAGTCTGAAGGACTGAGGTATTCTGCATCCCTTTTCTGGATAAACATATGATGTTGCCATGTATCAGTCAGACCAAGATTTCTTCTACCAGGTGTGTTTACACTGTTTTCTAAGTTTACAAACAGGTCTTTCGCAACAGGTTAATAATTTATAGTTGACCATTTTTAAATAAAAATACCAGATCTGGAGGCTGTGTTGAAAAATTCAATTAGATTATTTACACAGTGAAATAGTTGTTGGTAAAAGAAAAAACAGACAAATACCCTGTTGCAGATTATTAAGAAAGAGTTGAAAATAAAATTCCCAATATTATATTGTCCACTGGCCTCCTTGTGCACATTAATGCAAGTGTGCAAACACACTTACCGTGTAGAGTTCTGGCTATCACACGTAAAGCAGGATGTTCTAGAACTGGACAAAATGCAGAAAGTGAACAAGAGTTTGGAGCAGCTATGAAGAAAGGCTACAACATTTGAGGCTCTGTAGCTTCATTTGAAAAAAAGCAAGAGGTACATGATAGAAAGCTGGAAGATAATGCATGGTGGAGGTAGTCGATAAGGACAAGTTTGTTTCATCCTCTTTTGTAATGCTAGGTCACCAATTGAAGCAGTACAGTAAGTGCATCTAGACAGATGAAAGAATTTCCTTCTTCACACAGTGCACAGTTAAACTGTGAGATTTGCTATTCCAAGCTACTTGTTTCTAATTTGAATAGCCTTAAATAGGGATTAGATTAATAGAATGTATGTGTGTCATTGGTTACTGGGATGATTGATGTACTGTATACTTCCTCCAATATTAGAGGCAGTATGAATACCCACTGCTTGGAAACTCTGAGCAGAGTGTGTTAACGCATTAATGTCCTGTTCTGAGTTTTCCATGGACCAGTGATGGGCCATAGTAAATGGGGTAAGGAACATTTCTCACTGCACTCTCTGGTGTACCTGATACAAGTGGAAGTAATATGATATCACTTTTTATATCATTTTTTGATGATTTCTGGATTTTGATGGGATGCGAGTGGAGCACTGAGGGAAGCCAGGGAGCAAAAGAAGAAGAAAAGAGAAAAGGAGAAAAAACTGAGGGGCCTGGGGCTTTGGGGTTTTTCAGGAGCCACAAAATGGGTCCTGTTGCCTACACACTCTCCATGAAGGGTATTTGGATGGTTGCTGTAGGCACACAGTCATGGTCTGATTTGTAAACCACATGCTCAGCCACTAAACTATGGAGCATATGAAGTTACCAAAGGATAGGCAGCCTCTTGCCCTCCAGATGGTTTGGGCTGCAATGATCATTACTCAGAGCTTGTAAAAGTTATTTTTTTGGCTATAGCTTCCAGACTGCCTCAGTTCACATGACCAGTTTTTGTGGTAGCTGGGGGATCATGGACTTTATCACACAGGAGACAAGCATCCTCGTCTCATCATTAAATCATGTTAATCATGCAACCCAAGGTAAGATTACCACACCCTTGTGTGCTTATCCCATTCTTGTCCCATCTGTAAACAGTAATGGACACATCTTTTGGTATTAACAGAAATTTCCGTTAATACCATATGACACGTCCATTACTGTTTACAGATGGGACAAGAATGAGATAAGCATGCGGGGATGTGATAACCCCCCCCCTCTGATCATGCAGTTAACATGATTTAATGACAGGAGGAGGAGGCTTGCTTCCTCCATGAGATAATCTCCCATGAGAGTTGTGTAAAAAAGACAACATTCCTAAGTTCTGTCCCTGAGCATTTGTCATACTGGCTGGGGCTTCTGGGGCTTGTTATTTTAGTACTACATTTCCTATAGCTGAACTCCAGCATATAGTAGGAACTAAAATAATATTCAAAGTCAGGAAAGGATGAAAAAGGAGTATTATACTTCTTCAGTATTTCGAAACCCTGATGAGGTGAATTTTCTTGAAGCAACATTTTAGTTCCTTCTCCTGGAGCCTTTAAATAAATTCAGAAGGCTACTACTGCCCCCAACCTGGACTCTTCTTTTTCCTATCTCTTCCTTCAACCTTGATCCTCTAACATGGGGAGGGTGGGGGCACCTCTTGGACCTCACCAGGGTCCTCCAGAGTAGGACATCATCATTACGTGCTCCTATCAGAACATAGCCAACAATGACCCTCAGCTTCCTCCCAGTCTCCACACTTCCACTACATAGTCTTGTTCAGAGAAGCAGAAATCTCTGAGTGTGGGGTGGGGAGATATTATCTTCCCCCCTGAAATGACATATTTGAAAACATGATTTTCAAAGCCATTAGAGAGAAAACTGATTAAACCATTCTCCCTGTGGAAAGGAATAATTAAAATATGCACACCCCTAGCATGTAGATAAGGTGACTTGGTCAATACTATGTTTCTAGATTTTCAGGAAGTCTTTGACATGTACCACATGAAAGATTTTGCATCAGTATTACATTTGATACTTTAGAACTTAGGGATACCACAGAACATTTGCTGCCTGAAGCAAAGGATGTGATTGCCCCTCTCCCCACACCATATATCAAAAACAAATGATATGGGAGGTGAATCCTACATTTGCACAGGCAGCAGGACATCATCCACTGCATTTAGGGCAGAAAGCTAGTTTGGAGGGCTGAGGGCACAGGTCTGTACTGTACTTACTGTTGCTTCCCACCTCTCAAGATGTGTGGCCAGAGGCCGTTGTTTTATTCTACTTATTGGTAGGACTAGCCCTGATGCAGCTCTCCATAGACCCCGATGGGATCTAATTAGGTCTCAGAAAACAATATTTCGGTCACAGCAGAAAGCCCTGTGAAAAGGTCAACCCAGTGTGCTGCATCAGAAAAAGTAGAAAGTGCAATATTAGGAATTAGTAAAGAGAAGGAAAACAGAATGGCATGTTTCCCAGTGGAAATCTATATGCAGTTCTTCAATACATGAAATAATTTTAATGTAAGTACAACTTATCTAACACTTAATATAAATAATTTCAAAGAATTTATAGGATATTTTAATGGATATCATCAAACAAAAGAAACGCCTATATATTAAGCTTATCAACTAAAGTATACCATTAAAAGATAACCAATATAGCTCTCCATGGCCCACACAGCTCTGTCCTCACACACACATCTACACACTATAGGAAAAAATGCAATTTGACATTACTTTAAGTGCGTTAATGCCATCCTATGGAATTCTGAAATTTGTAGCTTTACAAGGTCTTTAGCCTTCTCTGCCAAAGGCTGCTGGTGCATCACAAAAGTACAAATCCCCAGGATTTTGTAGGACAGAGGCATGGCAATTAAAGTAGTGTAAAACTGCATTATTTATACAGTGTAGAATATACCCCTTTTCTCTGTTGCTTGCCTGTTAGCATGTGCTGGTTGAGACAGCAGCCTTTTTCTGCCTGATGTCAGGACAGAGCCTAGTTTGGTGAAAGAATGCTGTTAGAAATCATTTGCCCATACTTCTCTAAACTACAGATTCCAGAATTCACTTGGAAGGGAGATTAATTGATTTAAACCTATAGTTTTCAGTATGCTAGGAGTGTTAAGCTACACTGGGTACATAGCACAACAAGGGTTAATATGGAACACCAGAGGAGGAGGACAAGATTTAGGTTTACATTCTGCAACCTCTGTATTACAAGGAACACAAGTAAATAGTAAAATGTATGTAGACTGGTGCAAGTGCCTTTGCAAAAGCCAAACTTTTAAACCAGTGTACTCTGCTGGACAGTTAAGATGGACAACCAAAAATGTGGATAAGAAGAAAATCAATTCATGTGAGATGGGGTACTGCAGAAGAGTGCTGAGGATACAGAGGACAAGCAAAAAGACAAACAAATGTGTCTTAGAACAGGTCAAGCCTGAAATCTTCATGGAAGCCAAAATTAAACTGAGACTGTCATATCTTGTCCACATCATTAGGAAAGACAATAATGCTAGGAAAGGATGAGAGAAGTCAAAAGAGAGGGAGATTGCATGCTAGATGGATGAACTGTGTCAAGGAGGTCACAGGTATGAATCTGCAGGTACTAAGCAGAGTAGTGGAGGATAGCAATTCTTGGAAATCTCTGATCACCATGAGTTGAGATCAACTCAAAGGAGGTTAACAACAACAACAAACTCTTTGCAAGGAGAAGGATTCTATTAATACTATGTACGGCCAAATGAATGGGTCCTGGAGCAATTCAAGCCTGAATTCTCCCTAGATGCCCAGCGGACTGAACTGGAGCTGTCATATTTCGGACATCTCAGGAGATGGTAGCAGGAGAAAGGGAAGACAGCATTATAGGTAGATGGACTCAGTCAAGGAAGCTGTGGTCATGAGTTTGCAAGATCTTAGCTTTAAAACTAATACATCTAAAATAATTGCAGATTAAAATATTAAAATTATTGTTCATCATTTTTAAGTGCCTACCTCTCTCCCTCCCTTCACAGTAAGCCCAAATAACTCTGTTTTTTCTGCAGTCCCTCTCAAAATGGTGGCAGGACATAACATTCATCATTCCCTGACACCATTTTGAGAGGAGCTGTAAAGGATAATGGAGGTATTTGGGGGAAGTACAGCATTTTGAGGTGCTTGTAGGATTGGAATGGGAGATTTCTTTGTTTTCCTCCATTGGGGTGACTTTCTGCATGGTCTGAGGGCAAAAATGGACCGAAAACATGTATTTTTTTAAAAAAAAACCCAGGGTGTATGAAGAATTGGAAGCTTGGGATACTGGTGAAGAGCTTCAGGTGTCATAAAAGTGAGATCCAGTGGTTGCATGTATCCCACTGGCTGCACTATACCCATTCTTGGAGTAGGCTATTTTGGAAGTATATTTCCACTTTTGGAATTGTATTTTCAAACAATTTGGTTTGCTCTTCAGTAGAGTTGTTGCTGTAATCCCTTAGAGCAAAATCTCTGGCCATTAAAAACCAGTCATGGTTTGTGCAGCCTGCTTCAGCAATTAGATTTGTCAAGCCACAAAGGAGACGATGGAAGTGGGTGTCATCAATTTGAAATGCTGGCACTGAAAACCGTTGGCAAGAAGAGAGGCATATGGAAGTATCTGTGTCAGATCTCAGCTGAATATTTGAAAAAGCAAGTCAGTGCTGCTGTAGGAAACAGAAAATATTATTATGGCAGGTTTCCCCCTCATTTTAAATGCTTCTTTCCTTTTGGGTTTTTAAAAAAATTAGGGTCATTAATAGAAAATGAATTGATCACACTGGCCAGTTTAAAAGTGGTGCACGTTTCTCTGCCGGAGGGACTTATGAATTTTGGATAAACTTTTGGAGTGAACTTCTTAAACATAAATTTCACAATGTTGCACATGTTCTAGCAAAACTATGTTAGTTGGTCCTTGGCCTTCACATGGGTTGGTTAATGCATCCTGTAAATGAGGGTAGTTATAGTAGCCTGTCTTGTTGTCCATAAGTAACACAATTAACATATCCCAATGAGCATTTTTGAATCCCATAACACATACCTTTCTTTTGAAATTCTCTGCTTTCAGAGAATGTCATAGGATGTGGTGGTTTAGTGGCTAAGACACCAATCCTGACAATTGTAAGATTAGAGGATGGCAGTTTGAGGCCTGAGTGCTGCATGGTGGGGTGAGCTCCTGTCACTAGTCCCAGCTTCTGCCAACCTAGCAGTTTGAAAACATGCAAATGCAAGTAAATAAATAGGTACCACTTTGGTGGGAAAGTATCAGCGTTAGGTGCAATCATTCTGGCCACAGGACTACCAGAGCAGTCCTCTGACAACCCTGGCTCTGGCTTAGTAACAGAGATGAGCACTGCCCCCTATGGTTGGTTACAACTAGATATCCATGTCAAGGGACTACCTTTACCTTTACCTTTCAGAGATTGACCCCTGTTTGAATGGTAATGGAAGGTGTTTACATATCTGCCAAAACGAGAGTGGATTTGCAAAGTGTGAATGCTACTCTGGATACCACCTTTCTGCAGATGGGAAGTCATGCACAGGTAAAAAGTTTCATGGTATGTGGGGAAGGGGAATGGGTATATGGAAGGAAAAAAAATCTGAATGCTTTGTACTTTCATAATCAGGTTTGTTGTTAATTGCCCTTGAGTCAACCTCAACTTATGGTGACCCAATAAATGAGACTTCTGTAATGCACTCTACATGGGGCAACCCTCATGCCACATTTGGAAGCTGCAACTGGTCCAAAATATGGCAGCCAGATTGGTTACAGGGAGTTCGAAATTTGATCCTATTACACCTATCTTAAAATCCCTACACTGGCTGCCTATTAGCTTCCGGGCACAGTATAAGGTGTTGGTCATTACCTATAAAGCCCTGCATGGCTTGGGTCCAGCTTACCTGAGGGAACGCTCCTCCCATATAATCCTTCCCACACTCTCAGGCCCTCTATTAAGAATCTCTTGCAGTTTAAGAAAACCAGACTGGTAACAACTTCCCAGAGGATGTTTTCTGTTGCCGCTCCAAAAATCTGGAATGATCTGCCGGATGAGATTCGCCATATAACATCTTTGAAGGCCTTTAAGAAGGCAATAAGAATGGATCTCTTCTGGCAGGCATTCCCAGATTGACCTCCTCAGAATGTTCACTCTCCAGTTGGGAATTGTCATTTTTAATGGTATTTTAAGGTGGGAGGGAGATAGGGAAATGGATTTTATATGTTTTGCTATGTTTTTACTTGTGGTTTGTTGTGTTTTATTTTTATTGTTCTTATGTTTGTTGTTACCCGCCTCGATCCAATACAGGGAGAGGCGGGATACAAATAAATATTGGGCCTATGACCTCCTCTGCCACCAGGAAGCCCTGGTGGTTCAGTGGTTAAATGCCAGTACTGCTGCCACAAGGTTGTGAGTTCAATCCCAGGCAGGGCTTCAGAGTCCACTCAGACCTCCCTCCTTTTATAGGTCGGTAAAAGGAGTACCCAACTTGTTGGGAGCAATTGATTTACACATTGTAAACCGCTTAGAGAGTGCTAGTTCACTGATAAGTGGTATAGAAATGTACTTGCTATTGCTATTGCTTGAGTCCATCCATCTGGCGTGTGGTCTGACTCTCTTTATACTACCTTCTGCCTTTCCTAGAATTATTGTCTTTTCTAATTAGTCATTCTTTCTCATGATGTGGCCAGAGTATAATAGCTTCAATTTTGTCATTTTGGCTTCCAGGGATAGTTCTGGAATGATCTGTTCTAGGATGCATTTGTTAGTCTTTTTGGCTTTCTATGGTATCATCAGCATTCTTCTCCAGCATCACATCTCAAATGAATTAATTTTCTTCCTGTCTGCTTTCTTTGTTATCCAGCTCTCACATCTATACATGGTGATAGGAAATACAATGGCTTGGGCGATTCTACCTTAAGTGTTCAGTTGTATATGTGTACACTTTAGGATCTTGTCTGGTTCTTTAATAGCTGCCCTTCCCATTTCTAGTCTTCTGATTTTTCACTGTAATTTCCATTCTGATCATTATTTGATCCAAGGCACAGGGAATCTTCAAATCTTTTTTACATTGTTCTGTATGTCTACTGTTTGCTTTCCTGTCTTTTTGAGTTCTGTTGTTCCCTCTGCCAAGTCTTTGGTAGTGACTGCCCTCCTATTCTCCCTTTTAATTCTGTTTGTACTGTATTCCTGCCTTTTGATTTCTTTTGGGTTGTTTCATCAGAGAGTTTTCTTGATGAAAGGATTTCACAAGGAGGCTCACTTTGCCTCCCTTCACAGAGTACTAAGATTTGTTAGCTATGGTGCCACTGCTGTTGCCTCTGTAAGATCAAATCTTCCACCAGTGTCATCTACCAGTGTTACCCACCACTACTGTTGCTGCCCAGTAGCTTTTTGTCCCATTGCTTTCTACAATTTTGTTCTAGTCTAGGTTGACTCACTATTACTTTCAAGCTCTTTTCCTTCTGTTCTTCAAATCCAGGGGTAGGCAACCTGTGGCCCACGGGCCAGATGCGGCCCGGTGAGGCCTTGGGACCGGCCCCAGCCTGGTCCTGCCACCGATTGCCGCCGGGGCCTTTGGCGTCTCACGTGAGGGGCATGGTGGGTCAATTATCTATAGAAGCCTCAGAAACATGCATTTATCTTAACATTTTTTAAAAAATTACCAAATTTTTTTGCGTGTCCTCTATTTTTTATTTAAAAAGTGCCCTCCATTTGAAAATTTTGTCCTACATTTGTCCTGGTTTATTTATTTAATTTTTTAAAAAATTATTTAATTATTTATTTTTTGGCTTCCGCCCCCCAGTTGTCTGAGGGACAGCAACCCGGCCCCCAGCTCAAAAGGGTTGCCTACCCATGTTCTAATCTCTCCTCAGGTCATCCCTCTCAGGTCCTCCTTCTTTCCTTCCCTTTCAAATCTTCCCCTTCCCAATAGCCCCCTCAAGCTAATCAAGCTCCTTCTTGACCATTCTTTCCTAGGACCTTTGCCCTCCTTGTGTCCACTCCCCATTATGTTTTAGGGCAACTGTGGCAGTGTGGCTGCTATCCTTCTGGACTCCCCCCCCCCCCCCCCCCTGCCGCCTGTTTCCTCTGGCCCTCAGCTGGAGCCCTTGGTGGTGGCAGCAGCAGCACAGGCTTCCTGTCTTTGGCTCCTTTCAGTCCTGCTGCCTGCTTCCACTGGCCCTCAGTTGGGGCCTCAATGTTTTCCCTTGACAGTGGTGGTGAACTGCATAATAAAATTAAACACAGTGTATGCAAGCGTGCAGCTCTGCTTTGATGGTAAGGTTCAAGGAAGAACTCTATAGGACCTTAGTTATTGGTCCTGGCTTGTGATGTTGATGCTTCCTCTTCCCCACTCTTGTTCTCCTGATTAATTCCCATGTGGCTAGAGAATTCCAGGAGTTGTGGCCCTAAAAACTTGCTTCCAAGCTTTTGCCCCAGTTTTATGCTCAGATTTGTAGACTTAAATATAACTTTCTCTTGCTCTAAACCCAATGGTATTCTGGATTTTTTCATTCCCAAAGTAAGTTTTCCCAACTCCAGTTCCCACTGTGTTCTGGAGAGCCTTGGCTTCCCTTGGAAGCTTTATAGGAACTTCTCAATGAAAAGGCAATTAATGGCAGATCAGTTTCCCTGAGATATAGCTTACATTCCACTATTGATCTTCCAGCAAACAAAGCACAGCTGTAGGCATGTGAATTCTAGGGGGACATTTAAAATTCATATTAGGCAACAGTGAAGCCCAAAAAAGATGAACTGGTTCTCAGTGTGGAAAAAAAACACCCCAAAATATGCTCCCTTTTTAGCTATATGAACAGATCAGTTGAAGCTGGTTGCTTTGATGGCAATGTGGCAGTTAATCCTCTATATGGTTTAGTCTGAACATTAAAGGAGTTGTCCAAGGTGCTGAGGCTATTTGGGGGAGAGGATTTGGTACCTTGAACAGCTCTTTTAGAATCATAGAATCATAGTTGGAAGAGACAGCACGAGCCATCCAGTCCAACCCTCTGCCATGCAGGAAATCCAAATCAAAGCATCCCTGACAGATGGCCATCCAGCCTCTGCTTAAAGACCTCCAAGGAAGGTGTGATGATTCCTTGAGAGCAATTTGCGTGGCCCTTACTCCCAGGGAGTCCCTTAAAAGAACTTTCCTTCTAGGAGCTCCTAGTTTTCATTCTCGCTCTCTGTTGAGCAGAATGAGACCCTGGAGGTCCTATAGTCGCGCTGCCACCACTCAGTGATACAATGAACTATATTCCCAAGCACACACTGAGACTGCTTGAGAGAGAGAATCAGTTTCCTTGCTTGCTAACCCACAGCAATCAGTAACCAGTTAAGGCACGTGTACAGAGCACAGAGATAGCAATGCTTTTAAAAGAAAGAAGTTTATTTAAGAAATAGTATAGAATAGGAAGGTATCACTCATGCCAGGCCTCCTTGCCTTGCGGTGCAGAAACACAGTTACAAAGATATTCATTTCAGGCAAGCTATTAGATAAACATAACAAAAACCTAGACGTTACTGACTAACACGGTTCCTAAGCTACACACACAATGATGGGATTTGCAGTTCTTGTGGAGTTCTTGCAATCAGGGAGTTGCTCCTTGCCAACTCTACCTGCATGCCAGAGCCGGTCCTCCGTGCTGCTCAGAGGACAAGCCTCTGGTTTCTCCAAACACAGCCAAGATGGAGAACAAAGGACACATGGTCCTACAGGGTATTAAAAGCCCTCTCTTGGATCTTTTTTGAAACTGCCCGCTCTGGCACTGTTGATTGGCCAAGTGAGCCTTACGTCAGCTATGAGTAGCTGCTCATTAGCATGTGATGTCATCTCTCATTAGCATGTACCTCCTCCCAGATTAACCCTTTGTAGTCAGGAGAAGTCCTCGAGTGACTGGGAACCCAGCCACCACAGAGGAGACCCACTACACCTCCACAGGTGTTCCACTGTCGAACAGCCCTTACTGTCAGGAAGTTCTTCCTAATGTTGAGTGGAATCTCTTTTCCTGTAGTCATTGTTCGGGTCCTGTTCTCAGGAGCAGCAGAAAACAAGTTTTCTCCCTCCTCAATAGACATCCCTTCAAATATTTAAACAGGGCTATCATTCACCTCTTAACCTTCTCTTCTCCAGGCTAAACATCCCCGCTCCCTGAGTCATTCCCATAGGGCATGGTTTCCAGACCTTTCACACATTTTTTGTCGCCCCCTTTGGACACGCTCCAGTTTCTCACATCCTTTTTAAATTGTGGTCCAAACTGAACACAATATTCCAGGTGGGGCTGACCAAAGCAGAATACAATGACACTATTACTTCTCTTGATCTAGACACTATACTTTTATTGATGCAGCCTAAAATTGCATTGGCCTTTAGCTGCCGCATCGCACTGTTCACTCATGTTCAACTTATGGTCTACTTGGACTCCCAGATCCCTTTCACAGTAGTCTCATTCAGGGATCTGGGAGTCCAAGTAAATCAGTGCAGGTTTCATGACTCAGTGACATCAGTGCTACCAGCTGTCATTGACATGGATTCCAAGGCACCATCCATTTGGAAAGGGTCCTTCAAAGGTAGATGATTGAGAGGAGATTATTCACGTTTTCTAATGCTAATGCTTCTTTCTACCCTCTTTTGTCCTACAATGTTTGATGAGTGTGCAGAAAGGACATCCAGGTGTACTCATCACTGTGTGAACACTCAAGGGTCCTTTGCCTGCCTTGCAATCCTGGATTTGAGCTAGGGAGGAGGGAAGACAATGCTACCGTAAGTGATCTATAACTCTGTAAAGATAGATATATTCCCCTGCAGGGTCAATGAGAGTTTAGCAGACAGACCCTTGATGCACTGGAGGACCATTTAACACATTAGGGATTGTGTGCCTGTTCTTGATTTCGGTTCTTACTTGTTCTTGTTCTTGTTCTTGTTTTGTTTTTGTTTATTAAAAACAGCCATTGTGATCAGAGCTATCTGGCACAGCATACATGTACTTAAAAACATGTGCCAGGCTACAGGTTTCCATGTTCATGGATATGATTTGAGAATACTAAACTATGTTTCCTGCATTTCAAAAAGCAAACAAGGCTGCTGATTTACCATCAAGATACAGTGAATGATAATGTGTGTCTAAGCGTTCTTAAGAGTTACCCAAAGTACATGCTCAGACTGATTTTTAAGGCTGAATTTTTCCATCCATTGTCCTCCTAATTTTACATCCCAGGCACAGCCACAAAAAGAAAGAAAGAAAGAAAGAGGGAGGGGGGGGGGGGAGAGAGAGAACAACTCACTTCATATATGCAAGTCCTTAAGTCTAACTGACTTATAACTATAGTGTGATCAAGCCTGTAGTTCAGCCCACAAATCTCTGTTTTCAACACTGAAAATAATGAGGACATTGGAAGTCCAAGGCTACATAATTCTGAGACTATCAAATTGATGGCTTGCTGTTCTTCCATTTTATTTTTGCCTGAGTGATGCTCCTTCTGCAGATGGGGATTGTCAGCATGACAACACTTGATAGGCAGTGGTCAAGCAGCTATCCTTGTTGGAAGGTTGAAAACAGACGAAGGACAAAGTTAATTTCATCAAGTAAAGAAGCCATAGAAGTTGTTTTTAAAAGTATTGTGTTTTAGCACATTTTTAGGGTCCATTCATTCATACATTTCTTCAGCATAGCTGCAAGGTATGTGAATAAGACAAAATCAGGGAAGGAATCATACAGTCCTCCAAATGTTGTAAGACTACAGCACCTCATCATTGTCTGTACTAGCTGGGGCTACAAGGTGTTGTAATTCAACAACAACTGGAGGGCTTCACAGTTCTCACCCCTTGGCTAAATAGTGTAGATCAGTACTGTAGATCACGCTGAGTGATGAAGGAAGATGGAAGGATGACATTGCCAGAAGATGCTGATGGCACATGGAGAAAGTAGAAGGTGCCTGGAGGCTTCCTAGCAGCACCCAAAACAGGTTGATAACATCAATATAATGACTTTGCTTGTGCACTATCCTGAGATCTTGTGATATAGGGCAGGATAGAAATAAATAAATTATACAGTCTATTGCATCCATGGAACTTACATAAATACTGACATACTAAGTTTCCACTGGTCTCCTCTATTTGGGATTAAACATTAGATTTCTGTCTTAGCATCTTGCATGTACAGGTTGAGCATCCCTAAGCTAGAAATCTGGAATCTGAAAACCTCCAAAACCGAAAACTTTCAAAGCACTGACATGACACTGTGCAGCTTCAATTCTGGAATATTTTGAATTGTAGAATACAAGTAGAATTGTAGGTACCTGTATTATATTTTCATGGCTTGAGAGAGATGTGGCTAGAGACGGGTGCAAGAGTCTGTTAAATGCCAGGAGGCATGGATTCACACCAAACTTGGATTCTTGCTTTTTCTTGTCTCTCTCCAGCTGCTTCTAACTCCAGCCTAGCAAATTCAGTACAGGTATGTAGGGGTGCTTTGACTTAGTGGTTAAGACATCAGTTCCAATGACCATAAAGTTAGAAGATTGGCAGTTAGAGGCTGAAGTGCTGCATGATGGGTTGAGCTCCCGCCACTAGTCCCAGCTTCTGCCAACCTAGCAGTTTGAAAGCATGCAAATTCAAGTAGGTACCACTTTGGTGGGAAGGTAACAACATTCTGTACAGTCATGCTGGCCACATGGCCACCAGAGTCATCTTCAGACAACGTTGGCTGTTCAGCTTAGTAACGGAGATGAGCATTGCTCCTTACAGTCAGCTACAACTAAACATTCATATCAAGTGGAAACTTTTATTTTTAACTTTTTTTGTATTATGCTACCTGTTTTTCAAAATCTGAAAGGAAAAAAAACCCAGTCCCAAAACTTTTCTGGTCCCAGGTGTTTCAGATAAGGGATACTCAGCCTGTACCACCATAGTGATTACTTATTTTGCCTCTTTATAGATGGTGCTATGGGGTAAAATGGAGGACATTTGGCTTTTTTCCATCAAGTAGATCTTTCCATAACTAGAAGGCCATTAATGGTTACTAGTCAGGATGGCTATGCTTATTTCCCATTAGAGGGTACCATATATCAGTTGCTGGGGGACATGAGATAGGGTATGTCATTGCTCTCATGTCCTCCTAGTGGTCTTTTTGTAGACAACTGATTCTGGGTCTTTGTTTTGAGGGAAAGGCAAGATCTAAAAGTAATAGTAACAAAAACAAAAACTCGATTAGAATACAACTATAAGGGATAGAGGGATAGCATTTTTATTGTGCTTTATAATTAAATAATAATAATAATAATAATAATAGCACAACCTTCAAGGTGGAAGATTTGTAGGGAACTGGGGTAAAATATAAGAATGTTACACTTTGAAGGGTGTAAAATTAACATCTGCATCCGTTCAGAACTTCCTTCTGTATTTTCTTTGCAGAGAAAGGAAATGATAGAGAACATAGGCTACAGCTATTTAGTTTGTAAGCAGGAGGTAAATATTTTTTTCAAATTGAATTGAAGGAAAATGTATTGCCTATCAGGGATGAATGCATCATATAGAGAATGTTTTTATAGATGGGAAGGAGTCTACCAGCCTCAGTTGTATAATTTCCTTATGTTAAATTAATCCATATATTAAAAGAACTTGGAACTCTTTTTGAGCTCCATAGAAATTATGCCACCTTTGGCTTCTTCCACCACTTCCTCTTGAAAATGGGGGAAAACCATACATACTGAAACTTTTCTGTTTCAGGTAAAAATACTGAGTTTCCAGGGAAATCTCTTTCCTTGAGTGTGTGTCCTTCTATGATCTAGGCACCATATATGGGTAAGAGGGATGTGTCCGGAGGCTTAAGAGTTTTTCAGGGTTTGCAACAGTACTCAAAATGTTCGTGGGGAGGAAGAAAGAACCCTAGGAGAGAAGAAAAATTCAAAACAGCCTAGTTAGGTCTGAACATGCTCATTTGGCACAGAATGCTGACTGTCTTTTTGAGAGGAACATTGAAACGCAGGGGAGGAGGGTGGAATAGTGTATTGTGAAAGTGGTTGATGGCTGGCAACATGAACAAGAGCACTTCCACATACATATAACATGTGTTTACATGTTCCCCACTGGACACATAAATCTGCCCTCTCCTGACACTGTTGCCAGCTATTATTGCTCCACCTCCTTTTCCCCAGCTTTACAACTACTTGATTGCCTGACATAGAGGCAGTGAGCAAGTAGACAGTGGTATCTCCTGCCCCCACTTCTAACCACTGTGGTCCAGAACAAGAAGCAAGTGAACAAGTACAATTTTGCAATGGTAAACAAAGGGTAACTCCATGTAACGATTCCCCACCAATTCACAATTCTTTACTTCTTTGTGTCCCAACACCCCTGTGGGTTTTTAAAGGTCAGTAGCGTGGATGGATGTTAAATCATAGGCCAAGTGGATAGTTAAACAAGAATAAAAACACGGAATAGGCAAAGGTAACTTTGACATAAAGTTGTTACTATGGCGCCTTACAGACGGGCCTAAGCGGCACCGTCGTTACGCCAGGAATACGCACGAGGGGCGGCGCTTCCGGATGCGCCTTGCCCCTCGCGCGTATTCCGTATGGCAAGATGGCGGCGCCCTATACAGATGGGCACGGCCATCTTGACGTAACGGACGCACAGCGTCCGGATGTCTAAACCCGGAAGAGCCGTCGCGAGTGCGCGCTTTGGCACTTGCGGCGGCTCTTTCGGGTTGCCGGAAGGAGTGCGATTTCTGCACTCCTTTTTTGCAGCGCGGAGGAGTCGCGCGGTTTGGCTGCTGCGGCTCCTCCGCGCTGCAACCGGCAGCGTCCCAAGACCACCCCTTTTGGGCGGTCTGTAACGGGCCTACGTCTTCTTTTGTTACATGTATATAAGTCTGGTTTTAACCACACCTATACTATCACTCAAGAAATTATGTAACCCAAGCCCCTCTTTCTGAGTCTGGCTACACTGAGTCTCTCCTTTCTAGACTCTCCAGAACTAATACTGTCCCTCTCTGGACCTAACAGACCCTTCCTTGGTCTATCATCAGAATACTGTTCCCTCAGTCTTTAATCCTAATTATCTCCCCCGGCTCCAGCTTCATCTCTCAGGATTCCAAACCTCTAATTGACTCAACCCAAGTGCTAAGCGGAATCTTTAAACTCCTCAGCCAGCACCTGATTGGCTAGCAGATCTCTGGCTTCTGACTGGCTGGTTTGTAACTCAGTTCGTCACACTCCACACTACAGAATTATAACATATTGATGCCTTTAACTTCCACAACTATCCTGTGAAATCTTGGGATTTATAGTTTTTCAAGTACTTAGTCCTGTCTGCCAGAAAACTCTAGTCTTATTGTTCAGGAAAGTGCACAAGAGAATTGTGAGTACCTCACTCAACCACAAATGGGATGAAGTTATGACAGTTAAAGCGATAGCAAGCTTCTATAATTGTGCAGTTTGGATAAAACCAGGAAGAGCAAATTTAGCATCCTGTCAATGGGATCCTGTTCATCTTTGGCAGAGGCCTTGCCATGCTTAACCCTGATGCTGACCTTGCTCTATATTGCATCATTTTATTGCTGATCCCATTTTGTAGCAGGTCTCCTCATATTTACTTACTGACAGTAATCTGATTATTTTCCTGAAAGGCATAGAAATGGAAATCGTCAACAGCTGTGAAGACAACAATGGAGGTTGTTCTCATCACTGTGAACACTCCACCAATGGGCCACTCTGTTCTTGTAAGCAAGGTTACCTCTTGGATTTGGATGGGAAGACATGCATAGGTGATGTATAATTAAATATATAACCTCTTTGAAGATTACTGTAGCTTTAACTGCCTAACAAACTGTTGTAGTGGGCTCTTGCTAGAGTTTGGTTCCAGGAAGCCCTATGGATGCCAAAACCCATGGATGATCATGTCCCATTAAGTATAATGGCATAATGAAATGATGTCCCTTATATAATAGGGGAAAATCAAGGTTATATATTTTTGGAACATTTTCAAGCCGTGGATGTTTAAATCCATGAATATGGAGAGCCAACTTTATTTGCATTGTACCTCTATGAACCTCTCCTCTCCTGCAACAATTCCTGTTATTTAAGGATGGAATTAGATAAGTGAGGAAGCTGATGCCATGATTCGTTTTAGTAGGCCTTTGTCAATTTGCTTCCACATTTCTAACAAGATTGTGTGCAAAAATAAAAAAAGGACAGGGAAACCAAAAACAGAGTTGATCCTTCCCCCAAATCATATAACTATAGGATAGTTATAGCTGTGAAATCATTGATTTATAGGAGGCAATGGAAAAGTTAATTGTAGTCAGATAAAAACAAGGAAATTTTTACAACTCTGTCTAAATAATACATTACACATTTGTCCACTGTCTTTCTGCCAGAAGTCTGAAGGCATGTAGAGTCAGGGAAATCCTATTTTATCTTCAAAGTAATCCTGTGAGCTATGTTATGAGAGATGGATGTATAAATAGATGGATAAATAGATACTTTTAAAAAAATATGGCATGTGTATATCTGTTTATACATATAACCACATGTTCGCATGCTATTTCTGTCACAGAGGCTCCCAAATATTGTGAACACAGCATATTAGTGTGATGGTAGAAACAATAAAATGGTGCTGAGATAAATGAGCCCTCAGCCAAAAACAATGCAAGGCAGCAAAAGCACTAGTGAGGCATAGGAGGGGGGAGTCAAATAGGAATGAAAGAAAGCCTTTCCAAATTGAAAGATTAAAGCAGAGATAGGCAATGTGTGGGCTATCGATTTCTGAAGACACCCCTCCCACTGCATCCCTTGTTACTGCTGTCAGTTTTGCTACCAAAACTCACCAGCTTGGTGAAAAAGCAGCATTTCATATTAAACTGCCACTTTCCCTTCAAACAAGGTGTGTGCTGCCTACATGCATTGTTTAAAAATAAACCTGTGTTCCTGAAAATGCAAGTCTAATTGTAAACATGATGTGTGGGGAGCAAATGCCTTTTAAATAAAAGATAAAGAGACTTTTAAAGCAAAAACAACCAATTTTTCTGTCATGCCACCAAAGTTTGGTAGCATATTCAGCAGTGGTGCAGTATGTGCCCTCACAATTTCTAGAAGAAATGGCCTTTGTCTCCAGATGAGCTCCTCACCTATGAATTAAAGAATGTTCTCACCAAGCCAGTACTGCACACAAACTCCATGGCTCAAAATTCCCTAGTGACCTTTATAGCTGAAGAAGGATTTGAACACTTGTCTCTTTTGTTCAAGTTTAACCACCTGTCTACTCTACTTTGCAGGTAGAAAGGCAATCAGAAAACATTTAGCTTTGAAGAATCAATGCCTAGAATAGGTCTCTAATTTTTTTGTTAGAAGCCTAGAAAAAGTGATTGGATGGCCTAGTGCCTAATGGCTATGTTTGTTTTTACACTTCTGTATAAACTATTTACTGTCAGCCCAGCCTGTCAAATACCTAAGCTAGCTCAGGGCAGGAAAACCATAAAATAGTCATACCTTTAACCAACAAAAGCAGCAAATACTTAATTTTGAAAGCTTTGTGTTACAGTGTTTGCAATAAAATATCCAGAGCAGGCAGCATTTGTATAACATTTCTGGTATTCAAAGCATTTCATAAATGTTTTGTCCAATTTGATATTTGGTAGAAACTGGTAGAACTAGAAATGTCTACAGATGATTGTTGTGAAAATGAAATGACAGCAGAGGCAGAGATTATCCCCCCCCCTTTATACCAGCAGTGGGCAACCTTTTGTCCTCTAGATGTTTTGACCTACAACTATCATCAGCCTCACCCAGACAAGGGATTATGGGAGCTATATTTCAAAACATCAGGAGGTACCCACTTTAGTATATACCTTGCATTCAGTGAGCATGACACTTGGAAGATTTTATTTGCCAAATGGTATATAAATGAGTTAGCAGCAGCAGCAGCCGCATGATGTACAAAGATGGGAGGATGTGCTTGTAGTCTCCATCAAGAGAGGGACAAATAAACTATTTTGCAAAGGAAGAGAGAAGTATTTTCCTTTAACCATTGGTTGGCAAATTGTGAGGTGGGGTGGATTTGAGGAAGAGGAAAAGCCTAGGAGCTGTGGTATGTTCTGAAATATTGCCCACCAGGTTTTTTGTGACATTTTCAGAAAAAGCAGTGTTGCTGGTTCCAATAACTTGCATTAATCAATTCCACAGTGGCCTTTAACCTCAATTGATTGATTACACTTTTCTCTCTTCTCCTTGTGTTGACTGTACTCCCTAATAATGTTAGCACCCTTTCCAAGGTTAATTGCCACACTGACCTTTCTCTCCCCTTGTTGCTTCATTCAAGGAATTTTGCACATTCAGCATCAACTGATCATCTTTGAGATAACCAATCAACTCAGCTCAACCTATACTTTTTCTTTTTTGGCCTTGTTACATCTTATGTGGGTCAGCAGTTTTAGGACAAATGGAATCCCACTTACAGCTAAAACACAATATGATAGTGATGTTATTGAAGTGTCAGAAATTTTATTTTTAAAGAGAGAGATTATTGACTTTAAAAAAGTTACTATCTGAGCGAATTTTTTGTTCTGAGCATTTCTTGATTGTCTTTGTATTCTCTCTGATGTTCAGAGAGAGGCTTTCTACAGGAGAAATTTTCATAAGAATTCAAGTGTTGGCATAATGTATAAAAACCTCCAAAGAAGGAGATTCCACCACATTTTGAAAGTTTTTAAACAGAGGCTGGATGACCATCTCTCAGGAGTGCTTTGAATGTGAATTCCTGCATGGCGGAATTTGGACTGGATGGCCCTTGTGATCTTTCTAACTCTGTGATTCTATGATTGGCCCTACTGGTCCATTTTAAAAGAAATATATAGAGAGTAGTGTTATGGCTTTGGGTTCATCTATAAATGGTCTTTCAAGGAATCTCTAATTACAAAGAGATGTGGAATCCTTTTCAATTCTGTAATTTCTTAGTCTAGTGTCATGTAGTATAGTGGATTGAAATCTTTACCTAGCCATGGAGCTCAGTGGACAACCATGCCAGGTTCACTTTCCTCACCCCCTCTATCATCTTTCCCAAACATTCCAGTGCAGGACAGCAGAGTTGGAATCATGCTCAAGAAAGTAGGATCCATAACAATGAGGACTTTGATGAAACATTAGCAAGAATTTCCTGACAGTCTGAGCTGTGGGATAGATTGTCTCAAAAGATGGTGGACTTTCTTTTAATAAATAGTTTCAAACAGATGCTGGATTACAACATATTAGTAATGGTGTAGCACCATATTTCCCTCATTGGCAGGGAACTGGATTAGATTATCCACTTGTACGATGAGCCCTGAGCTTTCCTAGCCACAACATGAATTTTTCCTACTTCATCAGTGTAGTCAAACATCATTTTCTAATGAAGGCATTTTTTTAAATTATGGGGTAGGGTAGGCAACATTGTTGTTGCTGCAGATAATGGTAATGAATGCCTTCAGTTCATTTCCAGCCTATAGTGATTCTAAGGAGAATCTATCATGGGGTTTTCTTGGCAAGGTTTGTTCAGTTGCTCAGAAGGAGTTTACCATTGCCTTCCTCTGAGGCTGAGAGAGTATGACTTTCCCAAAGTCACCCAGGGGCTTCCATGGCCAAGCAGGGATTTGAACCCTGGTCTCTAGCACCCTAGTCCAGTGCTCAAACCACTGCGTCACACTGGCTGTCCAAGGTGGGCAACATACAGCCCTTCAAATGTTTGATTGCAGCTTCTACCATTCCTTAACATTGGCTATACTGCATAGGACCGTTGGGAGTAGCAGTCCAATAATATCTAAAGGGCTGCTCTTTAGCCATCTTTGTTTTGTCCAGTCCTCTTAGGGCTCATCTGTTAGTGTGTATTTTGAACTCTTTCTTGTGTAAATTTCTTCTACATGTTTTGGAGAATGTGTTCACTCTTTCTCTAGACCTAGACGAATGTGAAACTGGGGATGCCTGCTGTTCACAGTTCTGCATAAACTATATTGGAAGCTATGAGTGCAGCTGCAAGGCAGGATTCTGGCTTCATCTGGATGGCTGTGGGTGTGACGGTAAATATTAGGGGTTTAATTCTTCCTTTCTTTTCCTTTCTTTCCTTTCTTTTGAAGGAAGCAATGAGTACCAGATATAACTATAAATCAATGTCATATATAAGTTGAGGACAAGTTTGGGGGCCAAAATTAAAAATTTTGATATTGCCCATAGATAAATCAAGAGTAAGACCTAGGGACATGTAACAAAAGATGTAGACAATGAAGCAAGGTAAAATGATGGCACAGAACTATAAAATTCCAGCATAACTATTTGTGCTCACGCTAAAGGATGGATAGATGGGGAGGGAACTCTAGTAAATGGTGGCTGTACTATTTGAAGGGGAGACGAACAGGGACAGGTGAGGCAAAGAAAACCCACACATGTCAGAAAGGATGAAACAGTAAAGCAAAGAAAATGGCAACTATGTTAGCAGTTATGATAGTCTTTAACTTTAATGTTATAACTTTGCCTGATTTTAAGGTTGACAAACATACATAAATATCTTAGATCAATATCACACTATATTGTTATATTGCTATTATACCACTTTAACTGCTATGGCTTCCTCCTGTGGAATTATGGGATTTGTAGTTTCGTGAGGCCTAAGAGCCCTTTGGCTAACCATTGCAAATGTCCCTCTCTAAACTGCAAATCTCAGGATTCCACAGGAGGCAGACACAACAGTTAAAGTGGAATAATGATAGCATAATGTGATATTGTTCTTATTCAAATCCTTTAGAGCCCAATTCCTCTTGGTCCTCCTTTGAGGGCAGTATCAAACAGCTGTAATTGCCACCATTTTCCTGGCCAGGCATTCAAAAAGCTCAGAGGCCATGTTGCAGCACAGAGAGTAGAGAGTTTTGCTGCTTTTTTTAGGTGCTCCAAGGACAGGCTAAGCTCTCGCCTTCTGCCACTTAGAGAAGGAGATGGTTTCTTTTTAAAATAAGCATTGAAGTATAGTACTTACATTGACCCATGGATAAAATGACTCAATTTTTTTGGGTTAGTTTTTTGACCAAAATTTCTAGACTTGTACACAAGTATATACAGTATTCTTAATCCATACTGACTTGTGCATTCTTGGTTTACTCTTCTTATTTCCTCCTAGATGTCGATGAGTGCCTGGCTGACACTGATGGCTGTGACCAACATTGTATTAATTCTTTGGGTTCTTATGAATGTATGTGTGAAGAAGGATACAGGCTCAGTAGCGTGAACAGACAGTCTTGCATTTGTAAGTTCTACAATGTATTTTAAAAGTCTTCTTAAATAAAAAAAATCATATTATTTGCTAGGAGTTTTATAAGTTATGATGCTTTTATATTCAGAGTGAGACATTATAATAGTATGTAGTTCTTAAAAATGAGGTCCATTTGATTAGTTCCCATGCCAGCAAGTCTGATTTTGTTCAAATCCTGCAGTTCATTCAAACTACTTTTTAGTTAAAGATTATCATTTTGCAACAAACATTCAAATGACTTTAAGTGAGTTTTTCTTCATAGCTGTTGGCCAATATACAAAACCAAGGTACTCAGGGTAAGATTCTTCATCACAGGATAGTTTTGTCATCAGTATAAACTCAATGGCTTTAGATAAATGACTCTGGAAGTTTTCATTCCATTTTTGTATTGTTTCGTGCTGCTTGTGTTTTTCTCGTTTACTGATGTAGATACCAGATTGGATCAATATTTTGATAACAGAGCTATCTAGGCATTAAAGAGGTCATGTGATGAGAGAAAAGAGGGGATGTATTACCCTCTCTGCTGCATCTCTTTCTCCAGGGATCTAAGTTGCATGTGGAGCCCATATGACTTAATGGTCTTCCAGTAGTGGTGGGCCAGATGATGAGGATGTGACAGTAAGGGCATAGCCAAATAGCACCCCCTCATTCCCATCTAATCTAATTTTGTTTACATGGGAAAAATGAACACCTTAAAGAGGGCTCGGAGTCTATATACAAGACAAATGTAGTATTTAATAAGATGAAAATGTACAGACTGCACTTCTTGTCTTAGCATTAGATGAAGATGAACTGGAAGAGGAAGAAGAAGAATTGGAGGTCACTGGGACTCATGATCTTCGTTTCAGGTGGCCACCCCAGCTTCTACACCTTAGCACTTCACTAGACTCTTTCTATGATGGGGAAGAAAATGGCCTTCGTGGAGAATTTACTCATATTCACAAAGTTGGTGAGAGGCTCTTTTAAATGGCCATTTATATTTTTCAGAATGAGCATACATACAGTCTCATATTCTAATCAAGTGAAGCACTGGCCCTGATTGGTTGAGAACTTGTATAGTGGTGTATTTCTACACTGTGAAGAATTAGGAATCTCCAGAAGAAAAAGAAGCAAAGAAGCATTTGGCAGGGTTTTTTTCAATCAAGTTTCTGTGTGATGGAGCACTCTTTTTCACTAACAAAAACACTTAGAAGTGTTTTTTGTTTTGTTTTGTTTTGTTTTTTACGTCTTTAGTCTAACCACATCATTGTAGTTGCACTTCAGTTGTGGAACTCCCTCCAACGGCAAACAGGCTTTGAGCAGGCAGCCAAAACTACATTTTTTCATGTGGCCTTTTTTTTAATCTGAAAAACTTGTTTTAAAAAAACGCTTCTACAATTGTTTTTTAAAAATAAGAAATGAAAATGTTTTATTTTACTTGTGGGCCCTTGGTGGGCAGGAAAGTGATGCATAAATAGATGCTTTGAATAAATAATTATGGCTGCAATCTTATTGATTAGTCCCAAGTACAGGCAACATAAAGGTAAACCCCATCAATTTAATGGGTGTACTCTAGTCAGAGTGGTAAGATTTAGTCCTATAAAAAGTATTTCCTCTTAAAGTTGTATTTTTATATGTATTACATTATGGGTTTTTTAGCTGAAAAAAATTGTAAATCAAAGACAGCTATTTTGTATCTGCTCACTGATTCTGGATATGTGGATTTGGTCAGTTGCTTCTAAAGACAGACCAGACAAAATGCATGAATATCCCCGAACTTGCATTGAATTGTGTTTCTTTGATGAGGGCCAGGTTTGGTTTGCTATAAGTAGTTGTTCGCATTAAGAATGTTCAATATAAATGGAAGTAGGTGTGTCTAGACTACAAGTCTGACTGTTCTGTCTTTTTATTTCAGTTTGCCTGGGTAACAGGTTCGGTAGTGACTGCAGCTTAAGCTGTTCAGACTGTATGAACAGAGGAAAATGCAACAGAAAGGACAATGGGTGTGATTGCCCACCTGGGTGGACTGGCATTATCTGTAATGAAAGTGAGTATTGTACTTATGGCAATATCCTGAAGACTTTCAAGTGGCCTTGTATATTATCATGTTCAATATTAATATTATATGGCAAGTTTTGGTATCTAAAGAGCAAGGCACAACCATTTCTGTCAACACAACGGCAACCATAATTGGAGACAAAGAGAGGGGAAAGATTTTTTTAACATTTAGACCTACAAATTGAGATTCTGTGCCATAAGAAAAAGAAAATACAGTTGGCCCTTCTTATACATGGAATTTTTATAAACGGATTCAAGCATCCATGGTTTGAAAATGTTCAACAAAAGTATAAATTTCAAGTATCAAACCTTGATTTTCCCATTTTATATAAGGGACACCATTTTGCTATGCCATTGTATTTAATGGGACTTGAGCATCCACGGATTTTGTTATCTACGAGGGATCTTGGAACCAAACTCCAGTGTATAACAGGGGTCCACTGTAACTATAGATCCAGTGGTGATAGATACTCTGGGAGCAATTCCAAACAGATTGACAAAAAATCTGAATGAACAGGTCATGGAGAGGATCACAGAAGCACAAATTACTAAAGGCAACACTACTTGTAATATGCCACATTATCTGAGAATACCCCAGCAATTCCTAGATTCCTGGGTAGATTCTGAATAATTGATGGTTGAAACTCCAGACAGTAACACTAGAGACTCTTTCACATCACACACTATCTAGATTTCCATACCTGGCTCCAATGTGGCTCCAATGTGGCTCAGTCGTTGCTCAAAGGTGGTGGAAGCACTCATGACTGGAAGGCAGGCGTTCTTCCTTAATCATCATGGAAATGTGATTTATTTATTTATTAATTTAGGTATTTGTATCCTGCCCTTCAGCCCTAATGGCTCTCAGAGCGGCTTACAATTATTATTTTTAATCAGACAGTTCCCTGCCCTCAGGCTTACAATCTAAAAGACACGAAACAAAAGGAGAAGGGAATGGTGGAGGGAAAGGGGATGAGGTCCAGTGGTTCTTCTCTCCCCCTGAGGCCTGGACCAAGGCAGATGAACAGGAGGGAGGGCTCTTCCTTCTTCCAGGCTAGCCCTGATGGAGCTAGACCTGCCTGGTGACCTCCCTTTCAGGCCGGTGGATGGCAGTTATGGAGGGTGGAGTCTCCTTCCTTCAGGCCAGCCCTGATGGAGCTGGACCTGCCTGGAGAACACCCTCTCAGCTGGCGGAAGGGCGGTTATGGAGGGCGGAGTCCCCTTCCTTCAGGCTAGACCTGATGGAGCTGGACCTGCCTGGAGAACACCCTCTCAGCTGGCAGATGGCAGTTATGGAGGGTGGAGTTTCCTTCCTTCAGGCTAGCCCTGATGGAGCTGGACCTGCCTGGTAACCTCCCTCTCAGGCTGGCGGATGGCAGTTATGGAGGGCGGAGTCTCCTTCCTTCAGGCTGGACCTGATGGAGCTGGACCTGCCTGGTGACCTCCCTCTCAGGCCGGCGGATGGCAGTTATGGAGGGCGGAGTCTCCTTCCTTCAGGCTAGCCCTGATGGAGCTGGACCTGCCTGGAAAACTCTCTCTCAGGCCGGCGGATGGCAGTTATGGAGGGCGGAGTCTCCTTCCTTCAGGCTAGCCCTGATGGAGCTGGACCTGCCTGGTGACCTCCCTCTCAGGCCGGTCGATGGCAGTTATGGAGGACGGAGTCTCCTCTAGCATCCCTGATTTGTCACAAGGGGAGCAGATTTCCTATGAACGCAAACTTTGCATTCATAGGAAATCTGCTCCCTAGGAATGATTCAGGAATGCTAAGGAGGGAGTGATAATTGAATGACAATTAAGGAAGCGCACTTGGCTTCCAGACACGCTCACTTCCGCCACCTTTGAGCAATAATTGAGCCATGCTGGAGCAACGTTGGAGCCAGGAAGGGAAATCTATATCCCAGTTTAACTGCCATGACAGCATTCTATGGAGCCCTGGGGTTTGTGAGGAACTAGAGCTCTCTAACCTTTCCTTAAATGGCAACTCCTAGAATTCTGTGGGGTAGAACCATGGCAGTTAAAAGTGGAATATAGAGCTATAATGGTGTCATGTGAAAAACTATAAAACCAAGGTCATTGTGATGATAATAGTGATAATAACTTTGCATTTCTTGGTTGCCATTTTCTGACAAAAGACTTCAGGTGTCTTACAGATAAAGATGTAAACTAACTAAATCAGAAATGAGGAATCTGTGACCCTCCAAAAGTAGGAGGGAACATAACTCCCATCATCCCTGACCAACAGCCATGGAATCCAACAGTCATGGAGTTTGGAAAGCTAAAAGCTCCCCACCTGGAAGAAATAAATCAAACTACACTATAAAGGACTGTGTGTTCTTCTCTCTGTATGTCTCTCTGTGTGTTGGTCTGTCAGTCTAACTATAGCTTCAAGAAAGCAAGACACTGAAACTTGACATGCACACTATGGCACACTAGGGGTGTGTACTTTAGAGTTGCTTGTTTTTATTCAAAGGAATCTTGCAGAACCTTTGAGACTATCAAAGAGAAAGAAGCTGGGAGAATAAGCTTTCATAGACTTCTGTGAAAGCTTATGCTAACAACTTCTTTCTCCTAGTTTCAAAGGCACTACAAGATCTCTATACAGCTTGGATCCAGGCTACTTGAAGGACTGTATCTCCCTGTATGAGCTCCCCAGATTATTGAGATCATCCAGAGAGGCCCTTCTCTCTGTCTCACTACCCTCTCAGGCATGTTTGGTGGGAACAAAAGAGAGGGCCTTCTTAGTGGCTGTTCCCAAGCTCTGGAACTCCCTCCCTAGAGAGGCCAGGATGACTCCATCTTTGCTTTCTTTTTGACGGCAGATAAAAATGTTTTTTCTGCCACCAGACCTTCACATATTGATATGGGTGTTGTTTCGTTTTTGTTTTAAAGAGTTTTAAAATTTAAAAATTTAATCTAATGTTTTTAATTGGTTGAATTGTTCTAACTACTGTACTGGTTCTAACTACTGGTATATTGCACTTATTTTAATCTGTAAGCTGCCTTGAGTCACAATTTAAGGAAAAGATGAAATATTAAGGTAACACCATCATCTCATTTTATCACTACAACAACCCTATGAGTTAGAGTATGAGAAAGAGACATGTTCAGGACCATATATAACTAGCTTGATGGCTTAGTGAGAAATTAAATACCACTTTTCCCTATCCAAATCCAGAATTATTTTCTGTTACACCAGTGGAGACCTAAGAGAATTATTTACCCATTGAAGAAATAGCCAGTGTCCCTCTATAAATTCCAGTTTTGTGTTCTGGTGTGCATTCTCTGGTAGGGATGTAATTCTTTGCTAATTTTGTTCTTGAAGGAAGCAGTTAGTAACTTTAGCAATTTTCTTCTTACACAGTTTTTGAAGACTTATTCTGGCCAAAATTCATGGGGGAAGGTTTGTATAGAAAATAGTATAAAAATATTTTCTGTTTAGAAAATACTTTAGTTAGGAACTACTGGTAAATGCACATGTAAGTTTTGTGCAGAAAACCACCTTTTCTGCACAGAAAACAGCATTCTCTGTATAGAAAATGGAGAATAATATGAATAGAAAATAATATTGTTGCATAGACATGTGAAACACCTCCCCACAAACACCCAAGGATAGAGAAAACTCTTTCTATTTCTATAGTCTTCTTTCCAGCTGTGAAGATTTTTATCCAGGATTCTTTTCATCAGGGTTTCCCAACACTTGAGCAACATTTTCCCACCATTTTGAGTGGAAATTTTCAAAATATTCTTTCCATCCCTATTCTTCATTAATATGAGATGTTGGGCAGTATATTAGGATCTTCCAAGACACCACATGAACTGAACCTAGGTTCAATATTTTATTGCATCTACACATTACTTGGAGGACCGCCTCTCCCCATATAATCCGCCTCGCACACTCAGAACTTCCGGGACTAAACTGTTGGAGGTCCCTAGGTCCAATCATGTGCGGACCTCACAGAGGGCTTTTACTACTGCTGCCCCTCCCCTCTGGAATAAGCTCCCTGTAGAGCTTCGCTCCGCCGCCTCATTAGCTGTTTTTAAAAAACAGTTAAAAACATACTTATTCCGTCTGGCCTTCCCACCTTAATTTGTTCATTTATTTTCCTGCCCCTTTTCCCCTCTTTCCTCTTTTGACCCTGGATTGATGTTTAATTCTTATTTTCTTCTGCCCCTGCCATGTGATTTTTCTATTTTATTGTTTTCCTGTTCCTGTTTTGTAGTAATGTTTTTAACTGATTATTGGATTTTAACTTGTATTGTAATGTCTTTTATATTTTGAACGCCGCCCTGATCATACCCATGGAAGGGCGGGATATAAATAAAATTTATTATTATTATTATTATTATAATGGATAGCATGTGTTTCCAGAAACTGACCTGCCATTGTCAAAGATATCGCCAGATATTTTAGCCTCCTTGAATTCCATTTTGGGAGAAAAATTGAATGTAAATCCAATAATAATAATAATAATAATAATAATTTTATTTATATTTCCCACCTCTCCCTGCAGATCGAGGAGGGATTACTACAATAAAAACAACATTACAACAATAAAAGCAACAGTATCATATCAAATACACTCAGTAAAACAATAACACCACTATCAATATAATGCATAAATTAAATCGTTATCTAAAATACATACTATTACAAATGGAGGTTGAGCATTTTTGAATCTCTTATAACAGTTTGGGTGGATAGGCCTGTCGGAAGAGATCCATCTTGAGTGCCTTCTTAAAGGCATCTAAGGTGGTGATGAGACGGATCTCCAGCAAG
This sequence comes from Sceloporus undulatus, assembly GCF_019175285.1. Taxonomy (NCBI): domain Eukaryota; kingdom Metazoa; phylum Chordata; class Lepidosauria; order Squamata; family Phrynosomatidae; genus Sceloporus; species Sceloporus undulatus. The sequence continues at coordinate 253,313,874 of NC_056524.1, forward strand.
CCATTCCCCAATTTAGGGGCTACGGCAGTGAATGCTCTGTGGGAAGTTGTTAACCTGGTCTTTACATGCTCTAATAAATTCTTCCCGGATATTCTGAGAGTGCGGGGCGGATTGCGTAGGGATAGGCGTTCCCTCAAGTAACTCTGGCCCTGGCCCAAGCCATGTAGGGCTTTAAAGGTAATAACCAACACTTTGTACTGTGCCCGGAAACTGATTGGAAGCCAATGAAGAGATTTTAATACTGGTGTTTTATGGTCTGACCTAGATGTTCCAGAGACCAATCTGGCTGCCGCATTTTGCACCAATTGAAGCTTCCGAACTTGGTATAAAGGTGTTTCCATGTAGAGTGCATTACAGAAATCTAAACGAGAGATTACCAGTGCATGTACCACTGCTTCAAGGTCCTTTTGGTCCAGGTAGGGACGCAGTTGGTGTATCAACTGAAGTTGGTACCATGTACTCCTGGCCATCATATGCACATGGGATGATAACTGTAAAGATGGGTCCAGGGGTACTCCCAAACTGTGAACTTTGTCCTTTAGGGGATGTGTAACCCCATCCAGGACTGATTGACAAAATTCCATTCCTGGACTTGGGTCTATTGTGAGTACCTCCATTTTCTCTGGATTCAGCTTGAGTTTGTTTTCCCTCATCCAGTCCATTACCGGCCCAAGGGAGGCGTCCAGAGGAGAGATACCATCCTTAGTCACTGCAGCAGTCGGAGACATAGAGAGATAGATTTGGGTGTCACTAGCGTACTGATAATACCGTGCCCCATGTCTCCAGATGATCTCTCCCAGCGTCTTCATGTAAATGTTAAACAGCATGGGGGATAGAATGGTGCCTTGAGGGATGCCAGATGCCAGCTCTCTCCTAGACGAGCAGCTGTCCCTCAGCCTCACCATCTGGAATCTGCCAGAGAGGTAGGAATGGAGCCACTGGAGTGCAGTGCCCCCAGTACCTAACTCCCTCAGGTGTTCCAGAAGGATACCATGGTTTATGGTATCGAAGGCCGTTGAGATGTCCAAGAGCACCAACAGGGTCACACTTTCCCTGTCAATGCCCAGATGGAGATCATCATAGAATCATAGAGTTGGAAGAAACCGCAAGGGCCATCCAGTCTAACCCCCTGCCATGCAGTCAAAGCATCACCGACAGATGGCCATCCAGCCTCTTCTTAAAGACCCCCAAAGGAGACTCCACCACACTCCGAGGGAGTGTGTTCCACTGTCGAACAGCCCTTACTGTCAGGAAGTTCTTCCTAATATTGCGGTGGAATTTCTTTTCCTGTAGCTTGATTGCATCCATTGCTCCGGGTCCTAGTCTCTGGAGCAGCAGAAAACAAGTCATCTCACTTCTCAGTATGACATCCCTTCAAGTATTTAAACAGGGCTATCATATCACCTCTTAACCTTCTCTTCTCCAGGCTAACCATCCCCAGCTCCCTAAGTCGTTCATCATAGGGCATGGTTTCCAGACCCTTCACCATTTTAGCCGCCCTCCTTTGGACAGGCTCCAGTTTTTCAACATCCTTTTTAAACTGTGGTGCCCAGAACTAGACTCAGTATTCCAGGTGGGGCCTGACCAGAGCAGAATAGAGTGGCACTATTATTTCCCTTGATCTAGACACTATACTTCTATTGATGCAGCCTAAAATCGCATTGGCCTTGTTAGCTGCCGCATTGCACTGTTGACTCATGTTCAACTTGTGGTCTACTTGGACTCCCAGATCCCTTTCACACGATTAAGGCAACCATGGCAGTCTCAACTCCGTATCCTGTCCTGATAAATTAATAAATGTTTTTATTAGGTTTATGAAGGACCTTTAGATTCCTTGGAATATAGAATGAAAACCCATGTATTGCACCATGCTGGGTCATTTATGACAGAGAAAGAAGAATGTAGATAGCAGTCTCTACCTGGCATGAAGTGATTAAACTGCTCCAATGTGTGTCTTCATTTCTTTTGGGAGCCAGATTCCATTTATTTCAATCTCCTTTTAAAGATTTAAAATTATTGAATACTACTTTGAACTGGGGATGATCTGCAACTGCAAGACACAGATACTCTCTGTGATGGAAAAGCCCCTTTGATAGTTTAATCAGCTACTAGATTGACCCTGAGTTGCCTTGACATCAGGCTGATCTGACTGTATTCAGAGAAGCAGGAAGTGATGACCCAAGGATGTTGTCTGACACATATTCTCTCTTCAGCTCCTATATACTTTCGTCGCAAGTGACAGAAAGCCAAAGTGCTCCTGAAGTGGCAACAATAAACCACCCTTCTGTCTAGACAGATGTCAGTCTTAGCTGATGTCATCTACCATCAAAAATTAGTGTGTGCAGTTGGAAAGTGAGTTTCAAAGTCCACTCACCCATTTGCTTTGATATCTACCCACAGTCTCAATTGTCTTTAGAACCAGAGCTCTGACTTTGAAAAACTTGTGAGATGCTAGTGCCTGTAGTCACTAGAGGATTCTGTGAGCTGTAAATTGTAATCTGCAAAGGGAATTTTTCCAAGCTATGGCCAGAACGTGGTAAGATTCAAATGGGGAAAAAATGGATGTGTTCACAGTTGAGCAATTCATGACACTCTTCACATTACATAGTTATTTCAAGCTGACATTTTTCAGTCTTCTTCAACAAACAATAACAGGCTGATAAGTATTATTATCTATGGAAACAGCAAGGCATAAAATCTAGACTGTTCTCTAAGCTTTGTCTCATTTCAGTTTAATAGCTGAAGGGCAGTGTCTCTTTATTCCTGATGTGATTAGATTTCATTGCTTATTCATTTTGTACATATTTGGCTACAGCTTGCCCTATGGGGATGTATGGCAAAGATTGTAGCAGCGTCTGCAGGTGCCAGAATGGAGGCTCCTGTGACCCAGTAACAGGACAGTGTTACTGCCCACCAGGAATTAATGGAAAGTTTTGTGAGGATGGTAAGGATTTTATTGTTTTGCTTTGCCTCATTTCCAGCTAAGTGTTCTTTTTATTGCTTATGCTTATCTTCTTTAATTGCCACAGTTTGAAAGCTCATGTACATGGAATAGTTATATGTGTGACTGGAAGTGATGGTACAAACTCTTGAACAGTCATCTTGGACTGTAGAGTCTATACCCTTCAGATTCAATTTTGTGTTGGCTTCTACACCATTCTGTTCCTAAATTACTATAATGTCTTTTTGTACCTCCTGTGACATTTATCTGGAGTCTTTCTTGTCACACACACAATATAGAAAAACATCCATAACTTACAAGGGTAAGATGGCACACCATCAAAGGCTCCTAATGAATTCAAAGGCTGCCAACTTGGTCCTATATCAAGCAGGCGCAGGAGCAGCCACAGAAACTGGGAGCAATGGGGACCATTGTTCCAGAGACAGCAAAATTTGAAAAATGACTTTCTGGATTGCAACCCCCAGAGTTCTCCAGTGAGCTAGGGGATTCTGTTCACCAGCTGCAAATTCTAGAAGCTTTCACCCAAAGAACCAATTTTCCCAGGCACTGGTACTAGGTACTATGATAATTATGCATTGAAAATGGGATTCTTGGAACACCATATTAGAAATGATGATAAATATGTGTATCTCTGTTCCAATACCTTAGCTCTTCTGCAACATTTTTGGGATAGTAACTCAGTGGAACATCCATAAACATTACATGACTGCTGTCATGCATCTTGTTGCAACCTCAGAAACCATGGCAATGAACATCCATTGACAAGGGCCTTTGTAATGAAGAGACTCTCCCTCAACATGTTGCTGTTCATAATAAATAGAGAGGTTTTCCCATATTGATCTTAGATGATAATTACACTGTGTTGTCTTTTTATTTTTTGCTGCATATATATCAGGCTGCCCCAAAGGACGTTTTGGGAAGCATTGTAACAAGAAATGCAACTGTGCTAACAATGGATATTGCCACAGGTTATATGGAGCCTGCTTGTGTGATCCTGGGCTGTATGGTCGCTTCTGCCATCTAAGTGAGTCAAGTAATACCAAATGCAGTAAAGAATGTATCTAGTGGATTAAAAAAAAATCATGACACTTGCAAAGTCTGTCTATCAATTAGGGTGCATAGAAGTTTTTGTTTGTTTGTTTGTTTGTTTGTTTGAATGAGCACACACTTCTTTTTTCCCCAATCTGAAACAGCTTGAAAATTAATTTTAGAAAATATTTCTAAAACAAACAAACAAATACAAACAAGCTTCATTTATATATCACTTCATACCACTTAAGCACTGTCTAAGCCAGGGGTAGGCAACCTTTTTGAGCCGGGGGCCGGGTTGCTGTCCCTCAGACAACTGGAGGGCCGAAGCCAAAAAATAAATAATTAAATAATTTTTTTAAAAATTAAATAAATAAATAAACCAGGACAAATGTAGGACAACATTTTCAAATGGAAGACACTTTTTTTAAAAAAATGGAGGGCATGCGAAAAAATTTGCTGATTTTTTAAAAAATGTTAGTATAAATGCATGTTTCTGAGGCTTCTATAGACAATTGCCCCCCAAAGGCCCCGGTGGCAATCGGCGGCAGGACCAGGCTGGGGCCGGTCCCAAGGCCTTGCCGGGCCGCATCTGGCCCGCGGGCCGCAGGTTGCCTACCTCTGGTCTAAGCAGTTTACAACTGTAAGCTAATTTGCCCCAACAGGTCATTTTTGCACTTGAGCAGAAAGTCCCTCAAGCATTTCTTCACATCTCTGGCAGTAAAGCACCAAATTGTCACCAAGTAAACTTATGGTGAACCTAGGCAGGAGAGATCTCCAAGTCACCCAAGACAAAATATGTATCAACGGCGCAAAGGGCATTTTCAGTGGCAGCCCCGCAATCTTGGAACGCCCTCCCCGAAGAGCTCCGCTCAGCCCCCTCCCTGGAGTCGTTCAAGGAGAACCTGAAGACTCATTTATTCCGTCAAGCTTTCTCCCACATGTCCTGACTGTTCCCCCTATGTGTACTGTGTGTAGTATTGTTGTTCTGTATTGCATTGGATTTTTAACTCTCTAGTAATTTTGATTGATTCTATATGGATTTTAATAGTTATGCTGGTTTTAATCGGGGTGTTTTATTGGGATATTTGTTTCTTTTAATCTGTATTGTATTATATTTGCATTGTCTGTAAACCGCCGTGATCGTAGGAACGGCGGTATAGAAATAAAATTTCAATCAATCAATCAATCAAACCCTGTCATCCACAGCTCTGTTTAGGTCTTGCAAACTCAAGACTGCAGCTTCTTTGATGGCTCGTTATAGGTTTTCCCCAGTAAAAGACATTTAAAAGGGGTTTATCATGTCTCCTTCTGCACAGTACAGTACTAACAAGCATCAGCTACGGGATAACTATGAGAGATCTTCCACCAGTGTCATTCCCCCCAGTACTGCTGCTGCCCAGTAGTTGTTTGACACATTTTGTCTGGCTCTTCAGGAAAACACTGTCTGACATGGGAGATCATATGCAGCATAGCTTTTTGCCTCAAACATAGTTTGCCCATGGAAAAGTAGGGCCAGAGTGGAAAGCCTCAAATTAAATAAAAAATCATTTGCTTCCCTTTCATCACTCTCAATTCTGTTGCCTAAGCCAGATGCCTTATTCTGCCTAATAGTAGGGCTGGCCCTGTTCCATACACAGGGTGGTCCCTCATTTAAAGTATATGTTTATAACCTAAAAGCAAACTATATGTTTTCTTTCAAATCTCCTAATTTTAGCCATACACAAAACTAGGCAGTTTGACAGTGCAGTACACTGTACAGTCTATTTTTGGTTGTGCGTATCTTCAACTTATAACATCATGTGCATGTTTACATATGAGTAAGACCCATTGAGCTCAGTGGGACTTAGTGCTGGTTAAAGGTGTATCGGATTGCAACCTGTATTGACTAAAGTTCATGACCAAAATCCAATTGCTAGTCCCAACTAGAGTAGACCAATTCAATCAATTTCTGGATAGTAAATCAATATTTATGTAAATATTCTGTAGATGGGAACAATTATAGTTAGGCCAGTATGATAAGTTACTTGTAGCTAAGATCTCTTTTTGGGACGTGGGGGGACCCAAAAGTAATACCTGCTTGCCTGTCTTCCTGTCTGAATCTTCAGGGACCACTTTTACTATACCAGTGAAATAATGATATCACTGTTTCTCTTTAATCTGTTCTCAGCATGCCCCAAATGGGTCTATGGATCTGGCTGCTCAGCAGAGTGCCAGTGTGTGAAGGAGAACACTCAGAACTGTGATCCCAGAAATGGTACCTGCATTTGCAAACCAGGCTATGAAGGAACCAAGTGTGGAAAAAGTAGGCATTTCCCTATATGGCTTGATTCTTTCTCCACATTGTTATTTATTCCTCCCGCATTCTGTAATGGTTTTGCGTGCTTCTCTACTGTGGTTAAAAACCCAAGTTTCTAAGAAAGTTTATTTTCCTTCCCAGCTGTTGTTAGTGAACACCAAATGTTTAGAATAGCAGTTTAAAATGGCTCTTACAATAGGTATTGTTATCTAGCATTCAGGTGTGCTATGGTTCTCATTTTGCTGAGTGTTTTATGAAATAAATTATTTTTCAGTTTGTTTCATAAGCCATTTTGACTTCCTTGTGAAACACAAATAAAACAACACATAAACATTTAGTCAGACAAATTTATTGGTAAAATAAGGATTCAGTCATTGCCTAAGTCATCCAAGTTGTTTTTATTGTCAGGGATGATGGGAGTTGTGACTCTTCACCTGGCCTGGAACTCACCACCTGGTTGTGCACCACGCTGACCAGTTTTGGCCAGTTGTTGTATCTTTGCAAGAGTTGCAGAGAACAGGCTGAAGACCCCGACAAACTCTCCAAGCCTTCTCACTCTTGCTTCCACAGAAGTCTTCACCCTTCTTCACCAGGGTCCTGCTGATTCTTGTAGCTTCACCCAAGACACCAGACAACTCAGTAGACTTATATAAAAGATCTACTTTAATCTACTATATACACAGCTCCAAACAATACTCAACTCCTCACTCTCCAATCCAACTACTCACAACTACAACCCACAAAATGCACTGGGATCCATAGTCATTATTATAACCAAAGCATGGCACCACCTACTGTGGTCTGTTTCCACCCAGTAGGCATGTACATTATTCCCATTGGTTCTCCTTGTTCATCCCACAATTAATGATTTCAACATCTCAGCCTTGACCACTTAACAATTGTCAGGTGTGTCCAATTATCCACTATGCATTTCTTGTCCTTGGCACTCAGGACCTGTTAATTGCTTTACCATTCACACCTGTGTGGTTCTCTATTGGCTTCTGCTGAGTCATTCTGACTCTCACATACAAGTTTTATTTCTCTTACTGTATGTCCCATGTTGCTTTTTCCTTAACAATTATATCCGAAGCAAACCCTCTTTCAGACAATGAAAATGCAATCATAATAAATTGCATAACTAAGAATATGTTCCTCTTTCGTAATTCTTAGCAATATACAAGGGAAGTGTCTCAGACACAAGAACTCAAACAAAACAATTCTGAGGATGTATCTACACTGCAGAATTGAAGCAGTTTGATGTCACGTTAACTGCCATGACTCTATCCTACAGAATCCTTGGATTTGTAGTTTGGGGAGGCACCAGAGCACTCTGAATACTGAATACCTCACCAAACTAGAAATCCCAGGATCCTGTAGATATGGCAGTTAGTGCTGTCAAACTGCTTTAAATCTGCAGTGTGGTTGCATCCTCAGACTTGTTTTGTTTGAGTTCTTGTGTCTGCGACTCTTCCCTCGCATACTGCTAAGAATTGTGAAAGAGGAGCAGTTATGCAGTTTATTATGATTGCATTTTGATTGTCTGAAAGAGGGCTTGTGAGAGGGTTTGTCTCAGATATACATGGCAGTGGATGGCACCCTGAAACTGATGACATGAAAAAAATAATTTTCATGATTGCCAGAATTTGTGGCTTGGGGTGGTGATCACATCACTCCGCTTAATGACAGTAAAAGAAAAGCAGATAATTTATATTCCAATTATCCCTTTGTTGTAGGATCCTCATGAGTAAGTGTAAAATGTGTCCATTTTTGCTGACCTGGCCAACAGGCCCACCTACTGTACAAACCTGATAGAAATTAGACACAGAAAGATCAAATGATACACATGTGTTTTAGTGAGTTCAAAGAATTCTGTTTGCTCAAAACAGTGAGATTTCTGATTCCATAGCCATTGATCACAGAGTCCATGACTTGAAAACATTTTTTTAAATATATAAATTCCAAACACATATATAAGGGACACCATTTTACTATGCTGTTATATTTAATGGGATTTGAGTAGCCATGGATTTTGGTATCCAAAGGGGTCTTGGAACCAAACCCCAGTGGATACCAATGGTCCACTCGTGTGTGTGTGTGTGTGTGTGTGTGTGTGTGTGTGCGCCAGCTAGTGAAATGTCAGGAACAAACTCTTCTAGGACATAGCCACATAGCCCAGAAAACCCACAAAAAACCATGGATGTCAGCCATGAAAGCATTTGACTCAACAACCACTGTCACCACAGTTACGTGTGCTCTGTTCGGGTGGCACAACAAACTACAATCTCCAGAATTCCATAGCATGGAACCATAGCAGTTAAAGTAGTGCCAAACTGGATTATTTCTGCAGTGCCTGTGAGACCATGAAACTGTAGACTGCAAATATCCGTGGCCAGCCTGGAGAAACTTACAACTTCTGTATGTTTTTGAAGATGGAGTAGGGGCTGAATGGAAAATTCTGGCACCTCTATCACCTGTTTTTGAGTTTGTCAGGGGCCCACCTACACTCTCCCAAAACTACATAAAAATGTTAAACTGTTAAAAGGATGATTCATGCCTTTTTTTAAAGTGAAAAGGGGTAGGTGAATATTAAAGCCAGAAATAGATTTCTGGCTACCTCCAGTTTCATTGAGAGGGTTATTCAAAAAGAACAAAAATATCCCAAACCATCCAGAGTTGCTCAGTCCTGTTGGAAAGGATTCTCAAGCTCATTTGCCCTATTCCGAAGGCATCAAGACACATCATACACATCTGAATGCATGCAGCAAACCATACTCAATTAAGAACAAGATGCCCCTAAATCTCCAGACAACATATTCTGCAAACACTTGATGGTGTTTTGGTCACACCCGCAGATGCTTTTTAACCTCTCCTGGATCTTTTATTCTGTTGTTGACATGATAAGGATCAGCGTGACTCAAAAGGAGACCAACAGGATTACTAGCATTCAGCTGAGTAGTGTATATATTATGGATACCCCATTTCAAATAGTTAAAAAAAGAGGAGAGAGATACAAATTAAAAGAAAATCTGCAACCAGGAACAAACTGTTACAAAAATATAAAATTTTATAAAAAGGAAGAAGGCCAGTGTGATTACTGATAAAGGATGTGTGTGTGTGTGTGTGTGTGTGTGTGTGCAAACTATGCACTATGCACTAAGGAGCCATGAGATTTATTGAGGCCCCTAAATTGGGTTGCCAAGTCTGGACTATCCCAAGCTATGAGATTTCAGGTCCATTCCTCAGATGTAGAGATGATGCTTTGCCAGGGGCAGACCCTCATGATATCATTAAGTATAACATGTTAAGCATCAACCACAGCATTCATCCTGACATTCTTTCCCCTTGCACTAATAATCAGAGGTGAAAATGCAGACCCTGAGATCTGGGAACCCCAGCCATAAGCAAGAGGAGACAGAAACAATGTAAGGAGTAACTGGACACAGGAGTGGATGTGAGATTTGTTGCTGGTTCCTGGTAGAAAGTGGGATGCCATTCAGCTGCTGACTAGAGGAAGAGCTAGATTAAGCCAGGAGACCCATTATTTTTGTCTAAATAGCCCTCTGTGGGAACCAGAATGGCAGGTTGCTGTCACATTTCAGAATGACATGTTGGTTAGGGGTTTTAGGAGATAAGTCTACAAAATTTGTCTGACAAGAAGGTTTAGCCAGATTTCCCTCATCTCTTTCTAAAATCAATGTTAGAAATGCCTTTGCTAATAGTGTGTGTGTGTGTGCTTGCGCACACACATGCACACACATGGTGACAGGATAAGCTTGTTTTTTAAAGTCCACGAATAGTCTTTTAGTGAACAAGTGTGTTAAATTGGGTATTTTTGCAAGTCAATAGTCCTTATGCTGAAAATTGCATGAGTATTTTCATTTCAATTGCAACAGGAGTAGCTTTTGGATGTCTCAGTCTGTCTTGTTGTCAAATCCACATTCCCTGTCTCTTGGCCTGTTTTTAAAAACACTTAGCTCAGATGTTTAATATGAATCCTAAAGTGCTATATAATCCCAAAGGTTAGATTTCCAAAAAGTGAAATTGTCTATGCTCCATATTAGGATTAGTGTAAATCTTGATTCCAATTCAGACCCTGAAGAGATCTTAAATCCCCAACTTCTCCATGAATTTAGAGTATCTGGAAACCTTCTAAGATTATGAATGCTTCCTAGGAAATGATTGTTCGGACTCTGTTACCAATAAGCACCTGTAAAAATATGTGGCACATTTCTGAAATGGGAGAAATCATTTCATCAATACTTGAAAAGTGGGTATTTCTGCCCCTGCCAGCCCTCATCAACACACACAATCAAGTTTGTCTTGTCTTATTCTTAGAAAATTATAATCTGATATTCCCTGCTTTCTCTTTCTTTCTTTCTTTCTTTCTTTCTTTCTTTCTTTCTTTCTAGATTGCCCTGATGGCTTCTGGGGTGTGAACTGTCACTTTGCCTGTGATCCCTGTGAGAATAGAGGACAATGTAACAAAGAGACTGGTGTGTGTGAATGTCCATCTGGCTATATTGGAAAATACTGTAATGCTTGTAAGTATGAGTGTTTCTGCGTGGGTTGGGAGAAACAGAGATGTATGAAAAATGAACAAGTCATTCCCTTTGGAGGGAAATCAGTATAAGCTCTAAAGATAACTAACAAACTAGAATGCAAAGGTATAAGTGTTGTTTATGACACCCAATTAGGATTCAGAGTGGGAGCAGCAAACATGGAAAGAAACATGTTTATTCTCTGATTATGATCTCTGTCACACACAAGCAATTGCATATGTAAGCTCACAAGTGACTAGCACAAGTGATTTCACTTTAATTCTAATGTGAAAAAAATAGGGCAAGAAGGGAACATATCACAGGATACCAGGTGCATCATCTGGATAGCCCCAGATCTAGTTTACTGTCCCAGGACCAGGAGTTCTACAGAATAAACCATAAAATCTGATTGGATTTCTGTATAATCAAAGCACAATAAAATAGTCTTAAAATAGTGAAATAGGAGCAGTGATTTCTACAGGTATGAAATTCCGGCACATTGCACAACACAATTAATTACATTATTAAAAATAGCAACAAAGGAACAGTAATTTCCACAGAAATGTGATGCAAGTGGGAGTAATGGGTGGATCATCCTACTGTAGGCAGGATGATTTTTCAGGTCACCTCTTGTTTAGTGATCCACAATGAGTGGATCGTGACCAGCACTGTGTTCTCTCTCATGCCTTTGTTTGAGTTCATATATCTAACTGACAAGTACTGCATGACTTATCTCTTTTCAGCTTGTCCCGCTGGTTACCATGGAAAAAAAATGCTTGCTGCAATGCAGCTGTAACAGCAATGCTTCATGTAACCCCATCACTGGTGAATGCTCATGTCCCCCGGGTTGGATTGACCGTGACTGCAAGCAGCGTAAGTCAAAGTCTCCATTATCGACACCTGCTTTTTCTGTCTCATCAAGCATAATCGAAATCCTGAAGTACTAGCTTGCTGGTTTCTTAAGCAATTAACTATATATATATATATATATATATATATATATATATATATATCCCTGCTAATCTTATTGCTTCTGAAATTGTGTATTTATTGGTTTATGTAGCCTGGCTGTAGATAATCCTTAATTATCTAAGTCTGAAGTATGGAGAACGATGACTGGTGAGCCAGAGAAGCTTTTGATAGGAGTACTTTATTCCATCACTGTGCTCCAGTTCCTCCAAGCACACCCTGTGCTTTCAGCATTCAGATTGACAACCAGTTCCACCACCCCTCCCACACACACACATACGGCCCATCAATTTGCAATGCAGCTTAACTGGCTAATACCCAGTGTTGGTACAGGAAGATGGGAATGTTTGTCTCAACAACAGAGTGATCTGCACTGACTTGAGTCTGAAAGACAGTCCCTCAGTTGGGAATATACATCTTGGTTTATTTCCTCCCCGACTCTGGATTGCCAAATGATGGCAATCAGAACATTTGTAGGGAGAAGATTATAACTTGCCATCAATTATCACATCTACCTGACTTGTTAAGCAGTGGTTACATCCGACTACACCATTAATCACAAATACATTCTTCATATAACTGGAGAGGGAACTGTATACTTGAACATCACTAGGTTGCCAACACAAAAACGAAATAGATTAAAGAAGATGGAGAAGCTCCAGAATAGGCAACAGAAGATGGAGAAGCTCCATTTTTGTGGCAAAAACAAAACCAGGCACACACTGCAATAAAGACCATGAGATACTAATATCCAAGATTAGAAAAAAGCTGAAGAAGAATGCCAAATCAATAATTATGCCAAAATATGATCTAGAAAACTTTCCAACCAAATTTGAAGAAAGTGTGAGAAAAAGATTTTCACTCTTAAGCCTTGTTGACCCAGAATGAGAAGACAGAAGTCGGGGACTTCTGGAATGCAGAAAGAGGATGATTGCAGCCAAAAAGGAGATGAAACAGTGGATGACAGACAAAATGCTTCAAGCGATTAAAGAAAGATGAGAAAAAAATGAAAACGGGGACAGGAACAAAATTAGAACCATGAATCCTATAGCCCAACAATTAGTGTGCAAGTACAAAGACAACTACTATAACAATCAATGCAGAAAAGATAGAAGCCAACAACAAAAAAGGAAGAACAAGAGACCTCTTCCACAACATCTGGGAATTCAAAGAGCAATTTAAGCCAAGGTTAGGGGTGCTCTGAAGTCAAAAGAGCATAATTCACAATCATGACATTTTTTTAAAAAAAAATGGAAACAATATACAGAATATCTATATAAAAATGTGAAAGGATACATGATACATGGGAAGAAGAAACTTACAAAGATGAACTATAAATTTTCCGAAGCAAACTGAAACTGAAATCTCTAAAGACCATGGGACTGTACATACAAAACACCAACACAAGGATAGTGGACTCATTGATAAAAGGTAAGAAAGCAAGAGGTGACAATCATAGAATCTTAGAATTGGGAGAGACTACCAGAACCATCTATATCCAACCCCCTTCCAAGCAGAAATATGTAAACACTTCTGGAAGATTCCCATCTATATATCAGTCTATCAATAGCTGTTTGCCATGATGGCTATATAATCTCTTGAATTCACAGGAAGTATCTGCATACTAATTCTTCAGAAGAAATCACAGGATAATCTGGCAGGGGCAACACTTTTACTCAATCCGGATATTGCTTCATATAAAGAATCAGAGTTGGAAGAAACCGCAATGGGCCATCCAGTCCAACTCCCTGCCATACAGGATATCCAAATCAAAGCATCCCCAACAGATGGCCATCCAGCCTCTGCTTAAAGACCTCTAAGGAAGGAGATTCTATCCTGGTTTATATTTACTGTATGATTATTTTTTGTATCTAATATTTTTGTTGTAATCCGCTTTGATTCTGTGGAGAAAAGTGGAATATAAATAAATTTTAATAATAATAAAAATAAAATAATATTCTACCACACTCCAAGGGACTTTCTTCCACTGTCAAACATCCCTTACTGTCAGGAAGTTCCTCCAATGTTGAGGTGAATCTCTTTTCCTGGAGCTTGCTCATTGTTCGGGTCCTGTTCTCTGGAGCAGCAGAAAAAACAAGCGTGCTCCCTCCTCAATATATCCCTTCAAATATTTAAACAGGGCTCTCATATCAACTCTTATCTTCTTTTTTCAGGCTAAACATCCCAGCTTTGTCATACCTCATAGGCATGGTTTCCAGACCCTTCACCATTTTCGTCACTTCCTTTGGACACGCTCCAGTTTCTCAACATCCTTTTTAAATTGGGTGCCCAGAACTGGAACACTATTCCAGGTGGGGGCTGAACAGAGGAGATATAGTGGCACTATTACTCCCTTGATCTAGACACTATACAGATCCATTTAACAGTTTACTTTGTCTACCCACCTTTTACAAACTTGTTTGCAAGAATATCATGGAAACCTTGTCAAAGGCCTTACTGAAATCAGATTACTATATCCACAGCATTCTTCATCTACCAAGCTGGTAATTTTATCAAAAGAAAGAGATCAGATTTGTCTGGCATGACTTGTTTCTCTGAAACCTGTGTTGACTTTTTGTGATTATGTGCATTGCCTTCTAGTGTTCACAGACCTCTCGTTTAATGATCTGCTCCCGAATCTTTCCTGGTATTGATGTCAGACTAACTGGATGATAATTGTTGGATCCTCTTTTTTCCGTTTTTGGATGGGGACAACGTTTGCCCTCCTCCAGTCTTGGGATTTCTCCTGTTCTCCAGGAGTTATCAAGATTATGCTAATGGATCCGATATTAATTTGCCAGTTCTTTTAATACCCTTGGATGTAGTTCATCTGGTCCTGGAGACTTAAATTTATTTAGTTAATAAGGTATTCCTCTACTATCTCTTTACTAATTCTGTACTGAAATTCCCCTATCTTTCCTCTGCTCCATTATCCTCGGTTGAGCACCCTTTTCCTTTTCTGAGAAGATGAGGCAAGAAGGTGTTGAGTATTGTATTCTGCCTTTTCTCTGTCTTCTGTTAGCATTTTCCATCTTCTCCACGCAGTGGCCCACCGTTTCCTTCTTCTCCTTTTGCTGTGGACATATCCAAAAAAGCCCTTTTTATTGTCTTAATCTCTAGCAGCCTGAGTTCATTCTGCGCTTTAGCTTTTCTGACTTTCCCCTACAAATGCTGTATTTCTTTGAATTCCTTTTTGTGATTTCCCCCCTTTTCCATTTCTTATACATGTTCCGTTTTCAAACTTAGCTCCGTGAAAGTTCCTTAGTCATCCACCCTGGTTTCTTGAGACACCTCCCATTTTCTTTTCCACCGGAACTGTTTGAAATTGTGCCTTCAGTTCTCCCTTTGGAGAAGTCCCATCCGTCCTGACATCCCTTATCTTTTAGTTTTCTGACCATGGGATCACTCCAATACCTCTCTAGTTTACTGAAATCCACTTCCTAAAGTCTAGGATGCGTGTCTGACTATGCCTGGCTTCTCTTTCCATTGTATAACAAACTCCAGGAAACAGGGTCACTTCCACCTAATGATCCCACCACTTGCACACCATTAACCAATCATCTTGTTGGTTGGATCAGTCCAAAATAGCTGACACCCTTGTTGCCTCTTCCCCCATTTTGGACCATGAAATTGTCTTCCCGGCAAGTGAGGAATTTGCTAGACCTTGAGGATTTTGCTGAGTTAACTTCCAGCAAATATCAGGATTGTTGAAGTCTCTCATCACTATACATCTCTCCTTTCTGAGTGTGTGGTCATCTGTTCTAGAAGGCATTATCCAATTCCTCCATGGACTTGGGGGTCTGTAGTAGACTCCCACCATAACATCCTTGTTGTTTCCCTCCCCTTTGATTCTTATCCAGATGCTCTCCACCTGGCTTCCAGGATTGATGTCCAGATCTCTTCACTGGTGTAATATCTCTGACATATAGTGCTATTCTCCTCCTTTCCTGTTTGGCTATTTCTCTAAAGGTTATACCCCTCTATTTCCACATTTCAATCATGAGACATCATCCCACCAGGTTTCAGTGAGGCCGATTATATATATTTGTTTGTTGTACAGTGCATCCTTGGTATACGCAGGGAAACGTGTCCGGCACCCCCCCCCCCACCACACCGCATATACAAAACAACGATCAAGCGGTTCCTAATGGCGGCGCGCGTGCACGGGCCACCATTGGGAAAACTTCCCTCCCCCCCCCCCTCCACCCAATCCCTCCTCCTCCTCCCTCCCTCCCCCCATTCTTACCCTTTTCGTCGCTCGCTGCCACCGCGCCGCCTCAGCCAGAGTGGGGGGAGGCTGAGTGGGGTTTTGGAGGCCAAGAAGCCTCCAGCCTGCCACCTGGCCCTTCTGTGGCGGCGGCACGGCAGCGGAGCACCAGCGCCAGAGGCTCTTCAGCCCCCTCTGCGCGCCGCCGCTGCCGGCAGCACCTCTGTGCAAGGGCCGGGGGGTGGGCTGGAGTCCTCTTGGCTCCAGTCCGCCACTGGCCCCTGAAGGCTCCTGAATGGCTCTCCTCCTTTCCATGTGCCGCCACTGTGCAGGAGAAAGGCGGGTGCTGCTCCTGGGGCTCCAGGAGAGCGCCTGGCTTTCTCCTGGCAGCTGGGCGGTGGCGGCGGAGAGGAGGCCTCTGGCGCTGGAGGAACAGGCCAGAAAGCTCCTCTCCGTCGCCATTGTTGAGGGGGAAGGCCGGGCGCTGCTCTGGAGGCCTCCAGGAGTAGCGCCGGCCTTTTCCCTGGCTGTAACCGTGGAGGGGAGGGCTCTGGCGCTGGAGGACCAGCGCAGGAGCCCTTCTCGCGCGCCATGGCTGCGAGGGAGAGGCCGGGTGTGCTCCTGGAGGCCTCCAGGAGTAGCAACCGGCTTTACCCTGGATGCGCACGAGGGGAGGCCTCTGGCGCTGGAGGACCAGCCCAGGGGCCCCCTCTCTCTGCCATCGTTGCCAGGGGAGAGGCCGGGTGCTGCTCCTGGAGGCCTCCAGGAGCAACACCCGGCCTTTCTCCTGGCAGCGGTGGCGGCACAGTGGAGAGGAGGAGGAGGAGGCCGAGTGCCTGGGGCCTCTTCAGCCCCTTCTCCGCAGCCGGCGCCTGCACCTCGATGCAGGGGCCGAGTGGCGGACTGGAGGCCAAGAGGCCTCCAGCCCACCACCTGGCCCTTGCACAGAGGTGCTGGCGGCGGCGGTGGCGGCGGAGTGGGGGCCGCCATTGGGGACAACTTCCGGATTTGCCATGCACGTATGCTCAAATCCACGCATGGCAAATCCGCGTATAAGGAGGACCGATTGTACTAGGAGTTCGAGTTTATCTTGCTTATTTCCCATGCTCTGTGCATTAGTTTAGAGACATTTAAGACCATGGGTCCCCTTTACTTGCTGCCTGTTCAAGTTTTTTTGCCTCTCACTGTTGGGTCCTTGCACTTTTTTCTTGTTTCCTCTATGTCAGTTTGACTATTTTTGCCATTCCTTTCACCTTCTTTAATATTGTCTCCCTCCCCCACGGAACTCAATTTAAAGCCCTCCTGATCAGGTTCTTGAGACTGTTGGCAAAAACATTTCTTCCAACTGGCATAAGATGCAACCCATCCATTGCAAGAAGTCTCTCCTCATGGAACCGCAGCCCATGATAGAAGAATCCAAAGCGTTCTCGGCAGCACCATCTGCAGAGCCAATTCACACCCACTATTTTCCTCTCCCTTCCTGGACCATGCCCTTCCACTGGCAGAAGAGACAAGATGACAACTTGTGCATCCATCTCTTTCAGCTTCCTACCAAGAGCCTCGTAATCCCTTTTGATGTTCTGAAGGCCGTGTCTTGTAGTATCATTGGTTCCCACGTGGACCAAAAGGAAGGGGTATTGGTCAGTAGGCTTGACCAGTCTTGCCAGCCTCTCTGTCACATCACGGATCTTTGCCCTGGGGAGACAACATACCTCTCGAAACATCTTGTCAGGCCTACAAATCACTGCTTCTGTACCCCTCAGCAAGGAGTCCCCCACTACGACCACACGCCTCCTCCAAGACTTAGGAACTACTGTTCCCTCGGGTGGGACTCTCAGGCTCCCCTGCTCTGTCCCTGAAGTCTGACCATGCTGCTCTTCCTCGTCCTCCTTGATAAGGGAAAGAGCTTCGAATCGATTCTCTAGCTGCAAGCTCCCAGAACAATCCCTTCTTGGCCTACTTCTCTGTGTGACATTTCTCCAGCTGTTTGTCTCCTGTGTATGGGAAGTGATGTCCTCTGCCCCATCAACTTCCTCTGTGTGGTACTCATCCAAGATCGTTAGTTCTGTTGTGTCCAGGAAATCCTCTTGCTCCCTAGTATGCTGAAGTGTAGCTACTCTGGACTCCAGCTGCTGTACTTTCTCCTCCAAGAGTGCTACCAACTTGCATTTGGTGCATGTTAAGTTCTCCACTTCTGTAGGCAAGAAGACAAACATCCCACAAGTGTTGCAGGTGACTGCAGTGGTTCCGTCAGTGTCCATACTGAAAAGTCTTAGGAAATAACTGGAACAGGACTGGGGGCTTCCTCCTAAAAAAAACCCTACAGAAAACACCAACGTTAAAGCCCCTGATGCTTCGCCAATTTCTGGCAGTGAGCTCAATCAACTCCGCCTCTGCTGTAGATCTCCTTGGACAAAAAATGGCTACCCAGCTACCTCTCTCCTCCTCCTCTTCTCTGTAGCAGGAACTGCTCTGGAGAGGCTCTGGGAGGAGTGTGTCCTGGACTGCAGTCAGCACACCCAAACAAAGCCGATAAGAATGGCTTAGCACAGCAATTGGAAGTAGTCCAAAAACCTGCAAGGAGTGATAGTTAAGGAGCAAGCCGAAAGCCAGAGCTGAAGTCAGGAAAACAGAGGTCAGAGTAGTCTATCCAGTCCAGGGTCAGGGCAGCCAGAAGTAGCAAGAGTCCAGTCCAGTCCATTCCAAGGTCAAGAGTCAAGGCAACAAAGGGTCAAGATACAGGGAGCCAGTGCAGGCAGCAATCACACCAAAGGATCATGCAATAAACTCTGGCACTGAGTTGATGTCTCTCTGCTCCTTAATTAAGACAAACTCTCCCCTGTGCCACCTGAGGCTGATTTGCTAATTGCCTCTCTGCAATCCTCCTGGATCTATGCCTGCAAGCACTCTCAGCCCTTCTTTGCTTAAAGGAAGGCACGTCCAGGCATGATTCCTCCCCAGAGTCACCACTAGGCTGTTGCACCTCAAGAGGAATCCCACCAGCACTAGGACCTGGCTGAGCCTCCTCCTCTGGGGCTGGGAGATCACAGCTGGGACCTGGTAGAGCAGGATTAGCCCCTGGTGTAGCCTCAATTAGCTCTTGCTCTGAAGGAGGCTCATCCTCCAAGACCTGCTCTTGGCTGGCCATGGCAGAGTGATATAGAGCTAGTCTGCTAGCTCCACCCCCTAGTGACTCACAAATGTGACTCACTGAAGCTCCACCCCCTCTGCAACAAGCACACTCTCCCTAGAGGTTTTTTTTTTTTTTAAATTAAACAGTCACCACTCAAAATGGCTGCCCAGCTACCTCTCTCCTCCTCCTCTCTGTAGCAGGAACTACAGATATATCTAATTATATCCAAATTATGTTGGACTCTATCACCATTGGCCATTCTAATTGGGCCTGATGGGAGGCCCATTTATGTTGTAAAACATTTCTTGCTTTAGCCTTGAAGGTGTGTAGGATGCTTCCCACATCTACCTTAGGGGAACATTATACTCCTGATGAATGAATGGATTTTAACAATGGCTATATTTTAAACTGAGGGGCAGGCCTCTATATTAGCAATTCTTATTGGTTTATTCAGCAAGAAGAACAGCTGTTTGTGAAAAACCTTAATAAGGAATACCTTATTAATTTTATTAAGGAAGGATTTTCAATGATTTGAAATTCTTTATACCATTGTCTTATGGTTGTAAGATTTTGCATGGTATATTTTGAATAAATTTTATATAAAAATAAAATAAGGGCAGCTGTGATTTTAATCTTCTGCATGTCTTTTCAGAAGTAAGTCCCACTGTCTTCAGTGGATTTGCTGTCTGGGATTTTAAATCCAAATCCAGATTATGGGTTTACTATAAGGATGTAGGTGGCCCCTGGAATAGTGGACTGGATGGGCCTTGCTGTAATCCAGCAAGGCTCTTTTTATGTTCTTATGTGTTCCCAGGATTGCCTCAGTGATTCTAGATACATTCTAGATACACACAAATTGCCACTTTGCCATTTCCAATGAGAGTCCCTTTTGGCCCTTGTACTCACAGCTCCATGAAATCTTTTTCATCTTTGCAATAGAGGGAATACAAGATGTTGCTGGACTAACTTACACCATTCACAGCCTCCTAAGCCAGTAATAAGGAATGATGATAGGAATTGCAATAAGGTTGTAGAGAAGAAGACAACATTCCTAAAATGATAGAGTGTGTTACATCCATTGTTAAACTTTGTATTATTTTGCAGCTTGCGATCCTGGTTACTGGGGACAACTCTGTGGAAGTGTATGTGACTGCAGTAACGGTGATGGCAGTTGTGACCCTGTTACTGGCATTTGCTTCTGTGAAGCAGGTTATACTGGGAGACATTGTGAGCATAGTAAGCCATTAATCATTTGTTGGTGAAGTAGTGATTTTTAGAATAAAGGAGTGGAAATGGCTTTTGCTGATACATGCATCTAGGAGGGAGTCGATCTAGTATTATTTGCAGGATGTAGAGGAGTCTACTTGTAGGAACTCAGATTTCAGCCCATCAGGAAATTTACCTTAATATATATACTCTAAAAGAGAGGATCCCCCCCCCCAACCAAGCATGTCATTGAGGCATGGAGCTTCCTGTTATGTATTGTTGTACAGGTTAAATCTCCCTTATTCAAAACACTTGGGACCTGAGATGTTTTAGATTTTGATGTGTACACTGAATCAGAAAGCAAAGATGTCATTATCACAGCCACCCTTGAAAAAGTGTTGGTTTTTGGAATATTTAGGATTTCAGAATTTAGGATAAGGAGACTTGGCCTGTATCAAAGTCATACTCTACTTTTCTACCAAAAAAGTGTGCCAATTAGCTCTTATGACAAAAAGTGAAACAACGCATTTGTGCATCTTTACCTCCCAGGAATTGATTTAGCCCATTTCTTTCCTTTAAAAAAAAAGGCGGGGGGATCCTTTAAAATTTATTTTTAAAAAATAAATAAATTCTGAATGGTTTCTTGAAGATAGGAAACAAGCATTGCCTGCATAGATAACCATAAAATATATGTTTGGAAATATTTTCCTCACCCCCAAAGAGATAGCTGTGCTTAGTCCACACATGCACACATGCACTTGTATGTATTTAAAAGAATGGAAAGGAAAGAAAAAGAAGGCTTCTGGTTCCTCTTTAAATTAATAGCTTTATTTTAGTACAGTATGTACATTTGTGGATGACTATCCACTGCCTCAGATGCATTGAAACACTCTAAGAAAGTTGCTTGCCTCCACACTCCCCTCCCTCCCAAGAAGAAGCCTTTTAGGAACTTGAATTCAACACCCAATACCACATTGTGTGCATTGTCCATATTTCCTCAGAATGGCAATATCTACACCAAAACTAGGGAAAAATTACTTTGGGGGGGATCATCATCATCATCATCATGCTTTTTTCCAAAATTAAAACTCAAAGTGGGTTTAGAATTTAAAAGAACAATACAGTTGGCCCTTGGAACTCACAGGGGATCCGTTCCAAATCCCCCCCCCACCTTGTGGGTTCCATAGGCTTGAATGGGGTGCATATATGCGGGGCATGCACCCCATTGACATTAATGGCAGTCACCCCTCCGTGAATTTTCAAGTCCATGGATCTCAAGTCTGTGGACTTGGAGGGGTGACTGTATAATTAAAAACATACAAAAGGGAGCATTATAACAGAAATAAACTAATGCAGTATTAAAACACATAGCTCATTACAAGGATAAAATAATAATAATAATAATAATAATAATAATAATAATAATAATAATA
>NC_056524.1:253335659-253406461 GCF_019175285.1 Sceloporus undulatus
AATAATAATAATAATAATAATAATAATAATAATAATAATAATAATATACATTTTATTTATATTTCCCGCCTCTCCCAAGAATCGAGGCGGAATTACATCAATAAAATAATACAATAATACAAATACAATACTGAATTTACCACATGCCTATTAGTTCTCTAAAAACAGTTCATCAGTAGCCAATAATCATAGTCAAGAGTGGAACATCTCGGGGATTCTGCTGATTCAGCAATGTCTTTATTTAACTCCACTCTTTCCTCAACTCTCGACCATTTTGCCCCTGTCTCTGTACGCACTTCTTCCTCTAAGACTAGGCCTCAGCCCTGGCTTACCCCCAACATTAAGTTTCTCCGGTCCTGCTCTAGAGCGGCCGAACGTCTTTGGAGAAAGTCCAAAGAGTGGGCTGATTTTATCCATTTCAAATTTGTTCTTTCTTCCTTCTCACGCGCCCTCTCTATGGCTAAACAGAATTATTACAAATCATTGATCTCTGCCAATGAGAGGTGCCCGCAGCGTTTGTTCTCCACCTTCAACACTTTGCTTAAACCTCCCTCTCCTCCAGTCTCTTCATCTTTCTCTCCTAATGACTTTGCTAACTACATGTATTTCATCTCTAAGATTACCACTATTCGCTCTGAGATAGTCCCTCCTGATTCTTCTTCTGCTCTTAATCTTCTATCACCTTCGCCTAACAAATTTTCTGTCTTTCCTCCTGCCTCTTTGGATGAACTCTCTACACTTCTGAACTCTTCCAAACCTGCTACCTGTCCTCTTGATCCTATTCCTACTCGTCTTCTAATCTCTATAGCTCCCTCCTTTCTGCCCTCGCTCCTCCATATCTTCAATCTCTCTCTCTCTACAGGCTCCTTCCCCTCGGACTTCAAACATGCTCTCATTTCCCCAATTCTGAAAAAACCTTCTCTTGACCCCTCCTCTTTGTCTAGCTATCGTCCGATTTCTCTTCTCCCCTTTCTTTCTAAGGTTTTGGAACGGGTTGTCTATTCGCGCTGTCTTGAGTTTCTTGAAGCCAATTCCATCCTTGATCCCTTTCAGTCTGGTTTCCGCCCAAGGCATTCTACAGAGACAGCTCTCACTAAGATCTCGAATGACCTTTTACAGGCCAAGGCTAATGGCCTTTACTCTGTTCTCATTCTTCTCGATCTGTCTGCAGCCTTTGACACTGTTGATCACTGTCTCCTAATTGACATACTCTCTGGCCTTGGGTTCTCAGACTCTGTTCTCGACTGGTTTAGATCTTACTTGTCTGGCAGATCTTTTGCAGTAGTTGCAGGGGGTCTGACTTCTTCTCCTGTTCCCTTATCTGTTGGAGTTCCCCAGGGCTCTGTTCTGGGTCCCCTTCTGTTTTCTCTCTACACACTGTCCTTAGGAAAACTCATCAGCTCTTTTGGTTTTTCCTACCATCTGTATGCCGATGACACCCAGCTGTATCTTTCTGCCCCTGACTTTTCGCCAAGGCTTGAACAGCAAGTCTCATCTTGCCTTACAGCTGTCTCACAGTGGATGCGCCATCGGCGTTTGAAGCTCAACATGTCCAAGACGGAGCTCCTTGTCTTTCCTCCTAAGCCCAACCTTCAACACTCCTTTTCTGTCTCTGTGGACAACATTTCCATTCAACCAGTCCAGCAAGCCCGCAGTCTTGGCTTTATCTTTGACTCTTCTCTGTCGTGTATCCCTCAGATCCAGACCACAGCCAAGGCTTGTCGATTCTTTTTGTACAATATTGCCAAAATCCGACCATATCTCTCCGCCTCTACTGCCAAGATCCTGGTCCATGCCCTAGTGATCTCACGACTTGATTACTGTAATGTCCTCCTGGCTGGGCTTCCTCTTTCTCACCTCCGTCCTTTAATCTCTGTCCAGCATTCAGCTGCACGCATTATCACTTCCACCCACCGCTCTGACCACATTTCTCCTGTGTTGGCTTCCCTTCACTGGCTCCCTCTCCCTTTCCGCATTCAGTATAAGCTCCTGCTGTCGACATTCAAAGCCCTCCATGGACTGGCCCCTCCTTACTTATCAGACCTTCTTTCTCTTCACCTTCCCACCAGGGCCCTCCGTTCTGGTAGTCAAGGGTTCCTGTCTCAGCCCAGGATTTCCTCTGCCCCATCCCGGATTCGCCCCTTTTCACTTGCTGCCCCTCACTCCTGGAACCTTCTTCCTCCACAAGCAAGAGCCATCACTTCTTTAACCAGCTTCAAAACGGAGCTGAAAACCATCCTATTCAGAGAAGCTTTCCCAGGCATCGCATAATTGTTGCTTACTATCTGATGTTCTGTTGTTGGCTGTTTATCGATCCATTTCCTGTATTCCTATGTACTGTATATGTATTATCCTACTTGTGATTATGTATTTTCTCTGGATAATGATTAACCATCCATTATGAAGCCTTGCCCTCCCTCCAGTCCATCTGCCTTGGTCCAGACCTCGGAGGTTGAGAGGAACTGCTGGACCTCTTACCCTTTCCCTCCACCACTCCCTTCTCCTTCTGTGTCATGTCTTTTTAGATTGTAAGCCTGAGGGCAGGGAACCGTCTAACTAAAAGATTGCATGTACAGTGCTGTGTAAATTTACAGCGCTTCATAAATAAAGGTTAATAATAATAACATCATAATAAGCTTTTATATGGAGTCCAATGGATAAGCCTACCAGCTTAAATACAGTTTAAAAAAGATGAAAGCTTTTAAAAACAGTATAATTAAAACAGTATAACACCCCTAGTCCATTTTTAAGACTTTCTGTTTTAAAAGCCTGTCTGAATAAAAATGTCTTAGTCTGCCGATGGAAGGACAGCAAGGAAACAGCTATTCTGGCCTCCCTGAGAAAGGAGTTTCAGAGCCTGAGGGTAGCCACTGAGAAAGCCCTCTCTTGTGTCCCCCTCATCCTCAGCTGTCCTTGCAATGAGGGTGGGACTGAGAGAAGGGTATCTCCTGAGGATTCTGGGGCTGCCACATAGCTTGTGCCCAGAAACAAACTGGCAGCCAGTGGAGCTGGTTCAGCAGGGGCACTGTGTGGTCTCTTAAACATTCCCTAGTTAACAGTCTGGCTGCAGTTCTTTGGGGCTTCAAAGGCAGCCCCAACATAGCAGAGTAGTCCAAATGGGATGTAACTAAGGCATGTACCACCATAGCCAAATCTGGCATTTCAAGGAATGGGCACAGTTGGCACAGAAGCTTTAAATGTGCAAAAACACTCCAAATCACTGCAGTAACCTGGGCCTCCAGGTTCAAAGCTGAGTCCAGGATTACCCCCAAACTGTGAACCAGTGTCTTCAGGGAGAGTGTAACCCGCTCTAACCCCATCTACAATACCCCAACTACAGGTCCCTGAATTCTTCTCCCAGTAGACCAAAAAAGGGAAATTTTCAAGTGGTGGTCCATGCACACTGCTACACTCTGTGGTTATTTTAAGACAAATGTCTTGAAAAGCAAGATCAGCCTTTCAGTGTTTGTGCATGTGGCAGCCATTTAAACTAATTGATGACCATTCAGAATTGATGGCAGGCCTATGCCTGATTTTGTCCCTTTTTGTCTGACTCTTTTTCTGTGTATGTAGAGTGTCCCAAGGGAACCTTTGGCCTAAGCTGTAAATACAGCTGTCAGTGCAAGAACAGAGCTGTCTGTGACCACATGAGTGGAGCGTGTACTTGTGAAGCTGGCTGGATGGGAACCTTTTGTGAGAAAGGTATTATCTCATAGAATCATAGAATCATCTCCCCCTCCTCTCCTCTCCTCTCCTCTCCTCTTCTCTTCTCTAGGCTTCTCCTAAAGAAACAACAACAAAGAAGCAATGCATTCATCAATGGTGATGTTTTCTGCAGATTTTTCAGTCTGATGTAATGATCACATTGATCTGTTCAAGAAACAATGATAATTTACCAGGCAAATGATATCCTTGACAAGTGCAGACAAAATACAGTCGGCCCTTCTTATACACGGATTTTTTATACACGGATTTAAGCATACACGGTTTGAAAATGTTCCAAAAAAGTATAAATTTACCTTGATGTTCCATTTTTTATTAGGGACACCATTTTACTATGTCATTATATTTAATGGGACTTGAGCATACACGAATTTTGTTATACACGGGGGATCTTGGAACCAAACCCCAGCGTATAACAAGGATCCACTGTAGCCACAGTTTCTTAAATATGGTTAAAGAGATCAGGAGCCCAGGGCACAATTGGGTGCTTCCCATTTCGTTCATGGGCAAATCTATCAGTAATTCATTGCAGAACCCAGGAGTGTAGCTGCAGGGAGGAAAAATAAGGGCATTGCTCCCCCCATATAATTTGTCAGAAGCTGAGCAGGCATCAGTGAAAAGACTGAAAATGAGTGACACACTTCCCTGAAAGACAGTTTGTCAATCTCCACTTGCGATGTGAAGTCATAGAATTGGCTTACTTTTTTAGGCCACTATCAGAACTTGGGGACATTACGTTTTTGAGTATAGCTCCCAGAATCCCACAGCCAGATTCACAACTGTGCTGCAGCCTAAATACTAACTTTTCCAAGCTCTGATCATGGTGTAGATGGGCTGACAGTAAGACTTAACCCATCTACTTATGGTCAGTGTCCCTTTTGTGTGCCATTCCATTTCCATTCCATCAATATACAAATATGGTGTTGGAGGGGGGAAGGGTTGCTTGTCTCAAATTTACCCTACAACAATCCCAGTTTGGCAGGGACAGTCGCGGTTGATCATCAGCTGCCCCACTTTCCCAGCTGCTTTTAAAATGCCACAGTTTCTCTCTCGTTCTCTAATTTCCCCTTTTGTCTTTGAATTTTCATTTTCCCCTTATCTGGGAGTGTGAAAAACAACTGTTTGTACAAGAATCTTCAAGAATCACATTCATCAGGCATATTTAGCAGGCAGATTGTGTGATCAGACTATGTGTTCTAGAACAAGTGGCAAACTCCTGCAACACACTGGCCTTCCATGGCATAGGCACATGGATTATTTATCAGGCAATATAGGAACTTTAGGAATAGTTCCTACAATGCAATGTGCTGCTTAACAACAGAAATGACCAAATACTGGGGTTGAGGGACTCTACTGAACATCCATGGGACCTTGAGACCCACATACTCTTGTTGGGTCACCCTGCAACTTTTTAAAACTTTTTTCTATTTTTTTAAATGAACACACTCCCCTTAGTACTTAGGGGGCAGAGGAAGCCATTTTACCATGTTCCACTGCCTTCTCAAGCTGTTTTGGGCCTCAAGGAGTCCCCCCCAAGCAGGAAGTAAATAAAACGTCCAGTTCTTTTCATTTTAAATTTTTTGGGGGAGGGGACATGGCAAAATTTCCCCTCATAGCCCTTATGGGGCATTTACTCACTAAATAATTAAATGTGAGAGACCTCTAAAACAGCCTTAGGAGCTTGTCTGTGACTATACTTTTCTCCACCATTATTTTACAACATTAATCACAATATAACAGTATATGCTATTTTACACACACACACACACACACACACAAGCAAGGAAGAACTTTAGATTACTTTCTGCATCTACTGATCCACTGTCAAATGCTGCAAAGCTGCTTCACTTCCCAAAGCTGGACTGAGAAGAAAAGCAAGCGACACTCTATTTTGAATAAGTCCATGATAATGTTAATTTAAGCAAGTGTTTTGCCAAAAAAATTAAAAAATCTCGAGCTCATCCTATTTTAGAAACTTGTATCTTCCACACTGACTCTTTTGCACTGTTTGTCACCCATACTTGTTATGTTTCTTTGTCAGCGCATAAGAATATGTGCCTGTTTCCTCATAGAAGCATATTGTTCCTTTGCAAATTGCACATCTATATCTTGCATGCTCCTGCTGCCTCCTAGTGGACGCTAGGGTAGTTTGCAGCTTTTGGCAGAACAAAAAGCTAAGTGATAGGAAAAGTATCATAGGCCCCATACAGACAGGCCAAAATAAAGCTACTTCGGGTCACTTTGGAGGTATGCTGTTTAATAATAATAATAATAATAATAATAATAATAATAATAATAATAATAAAATTTTATTTATATACCGCCCTTCCTTCGATCAGGGCGGTGAACAATCCAGTGAAACACAATACATAAACAAGAAACGATATACACAATTACAAATATTAAAAACATCTTAAAAACCCAATCAGCCATCCGTCTTGCCGACAGTGGAGGGAGGAAAGTCATCTGGATCTTCACTCGGGGAATGCAGTTCGAAATAGAAGGGTTTTTAAATCCCTTCTAAACTGAGCCAGGGAGGTAGCCGAGCGGAGCTCTGTGGGCAGCGTGTTCCAAAGGGCCGGGGCAACAATGGAATACGTCCTCCTCGTTGTGGAGGAGAGTTTGGCCCCTGGAACCCTGAGTAATTGCTGCCCAGAAGTTCTGAGGGTGCGGGGCGGAATGTATGGGTGCATGTGTCCTAAGAGTCCAGAAGCCACGCCTAAGCCACGATCTAATCCTAAGGACTGGAGCACAGCTTTGGCGCAGCTTCTGGCCTCTTAGGACGCATGCATCATTTAAACAGCATATTTCCAAAGTGACTGGAAGCAACTTTATTTTGGCCTGTCTGTATGGGGCCCTAGTACCCTTATGGAGATCAAATAGCAGTACGCTAGCGTTTTGAGTCACAGGACATTTCCCTCTGGGTCACTTTAAAAAACAACAACAGAAGACATTTATTTATAAATAAATAAAGGTTAATAACACGGTGGAAAAAAGCCCCCCCCCCATTTTCAGTCACCTTCCTGCTTTACAGATCCTATTTTGGGAGAAAGGCAGGATATAAGTGCAATAAATGAATAAATAAACAAATACAGATTGATTATGCTAATTTGTATCCAGTGCAAAATTCTTCTAATTCCTTGTTAAATGAGGTGCTGGCACTGTGGGAAAAGAATGCATCCCTTACTTGATACATCTTTCCTTCCTCCTCACCCTTGCTGTGGAACATGCAAAGAATCTATGTGCCCAAATGAAATAAGATGCAAACTACTGGTAAAGCTGCTTGACCATATAAGCATTTAATGTGGCTCCTGTCTCAATTAATTTTGGAGTAGAAATACCACTGTAATTTTTGATGTTTGATTTCCATCATGACTATTTTCCCACTGGTGGACATTCTAATTGGTTACTTTATTCATTGGATATGAGGAGTGGCTGGATGTAAAGTCTTTTATGGTAGTTAAAGGGAGGTTGGTGGGGGGGGAGAGAAAAGATGCTTGATGTACATGCATCTTGATGGGTAACAATGCAGAGGTCATCACAGTAGCAGACTCAGAAGGTTTCACATCTATGGGGAAAGATGCAATGGGTTATGTTTAGCTTGGAGAAGAGAAGATTGAGAGGTCACATGATAGCCATCTTAAATATCCAAAGGAATGTAATGTAGAAGATGGAGTGAACTTGTTTCCTGCTGTTCCAGAGACTAGAACGTGAACTGATAAATTCAAATTAAAAATAAAAAGAGATTCCACAGAAACATTAAGAAGAACTTTATTGTAAGAACTGTTTAGTGGAAAACATTACCTTGCCAGGGGATCTTCTTTGGTGATCTTTAGGCAAGCTGGACAGGCATCCCTCACGAATGCTGCAGTTGTGTATTCATCCATGGCAGGGATTAAACTTGATGGCCCTTGTGGCCCTTTCCAGCTCTAGGAGTCTATGGTATAAAGTGAATCAGTCTGTATAAATGCTCTTTGAAGGTGACCTCACATAGGTTTTGTGGGGAGAGAAGCAATCAACCAAAAAGTAAGAGAAAGGAGTGTTTCCTCCTTCCCTTCCTTCTCCTTGTCACCCTGGAATACAAGGCAGAAGCTTGCTAGGATGCAGATCATGGGATAGATAGGGTCCATGGGTACAGAATTCTTCCAAGGGGTTCAGCACCTGGTGATATGGGAAACTATCTATAGGGATAGCAATTTAGCATATGGCCTCAGCACAGTGCATTAAATAAGGATATATTTAATTGATTTGCTTTCTTCAGTGGATAATAACCGCAAGCACAAATGAGGTGTCACCATTGTGTGATGAGTTAGTACAATAAAGTGCCTTCACTCCTGGAATGCACAAAAAGTCACCCATCCAAATAGTAAATGTGTAAATGTGTATGTGTTTCTTCAATTATTTAACACCTGGATAGGAGTAATACTAACTTTTATTGGCCAAGATGCATACTACAATCAGCTACTGAACTTAAATCATGAGATAATTATTGCAAACAGGCATTGCAGAATAAATCTTTCCCTTGCTTAAGTAGGAGTCAATTGACATAGATTATCACCAACCTTGTGTAAATGTAAATTTCTAAAAATTGATTCTTGATGTCTCATGAATCATTTGTCGAAACTCCCCTAAGACCCAAAATAGACCTTGTTTACATAGTGATTGTGAGTCAAGTATAATCAGAGCAAATCTATTCTCTAGTTTTTTTCATTTTTCTAGCCAATGTGCTACTGTAGGACTCTGTGGGAATCACACAGAGTGCCAAAAAGTTTTTTGTGCCAAGAAATACAAAAGTGAATGGATGTTTACTTCTTCTTTTGAGAAGTTGTGCTATTGTACTGTTTGATTTTACACAGAGCATAGCAAGAGGATCCTGCAGACTATTTAAACAGTTAATTGCCAGAGCTGGAGGCTTCTAGGAATCACATTTCCTCCATTTTGGGGGAGTTTGGCTAGAAGAAGGAAAGTCCAGGGAGTCTAGAATGGAAAGAGACAGAAAAGTAACCTAGGGGGACACACCGTTTTTGCCCTCTGTTATTACCTGGTTTATTCTAGAAAGGTATTAAAGATAATTGTTTTTGTTTGTTATTGTTATTAACAAGCATACTTAAAAATCCAGCCTACAAAAGTTAAAAAACAATCATATTATCAGAAAATTTAAACCAATTAAAAACATAAATCATTTGAACAATAACCACAACAAATAAATGTCCAGCATGTTTTACAAGGCCTGCTTCCCTGCATTATAAGGTTTGTGCAATAAACTCCTCTGTCACTTAGAGCCTGTACAGATGGGCGTTATGTGCTGGCATAGGGATGTAGTGTATGCACGCCTGCTGCCCCCATACTGCCCCCACGTAGTCATCATGCCATGCACCAAATCGCGTGGAGGGGCATCACCAAAGTTCATCTCCTGTGGTCACTTCCCTCCCAATGTTCCAGTGTGGTCTATTGTGGTCTCCTCTGGTTTCAGTTTGACAGTTCTCTCTATCTGTGTCCTATTTTGCCCAACTTATTTTTATTAATAGCACAACCAGTTTCCTGATATTTTCATAGAATCATAGAGTTGGAAGAGACAACAAAGGCCATCTTGTCCAACCCCTTGCCATGCAGGAACTCTCAATCAAGGCATCCCGAACAGATGCCCATCCAGCCTCTGTTTGAAGGCCTCTACAGAAGGAGACTCCACTACACTCCAAGGGAATGTGTTCCACTGTCGAACAGCTCTTACTGTCAGGAAGTTCCTCCTAATGTTTAGTGGAATCTCTTTTCCTGTAGCTTGCATCCATTGATCTGGGTCTTAGTCTCTGGAGAGGCAGAAAACAAGCTTGCTCCCTCCTCAATATGACATTCCTACAAATATTTAAACAGAGCTATCATATCACCTCTTAACTGTCTCTTCTCTGGGCTAAACATACCAAGTTCCCTACATCGTTTATCATAGGGCATGGTGAAGAACTTAGGGAACTGTGGTGAAAGAATTTCCACTTTCACACTTGAAGCTGTTTTCTTTTTTAATAAGGGTTGCAAGGTCCATCATTCAGTAACTCTCTGAAGCAGCTACCTGGGGATCTTTAACAGTAACTGTTGTTTCTGCCTTTACCTTACAACAGTATCAAATATTTTGTATTTATATATCCAGTTGTAGAGAGATTTGGTTTTTTTAGTTCACATACTGCCTTGTTTCCAGTGCAAATGCAAATTCTGAAATGAAAATTTATATTCCTAAAAGCTCTGTTTTGTTAGAGTGGTGAGGAGCCTAGGGGAAGAATTTTGTTTTCTGGTATGGCTCCTACACATATCAGAATCACATCATCTTTATTTTTCTGTCCTTAGCTTGTCCAGATGGCTTTTTTGGGATTGACTGTGGCCAGATATGTGACTGCAAGAATGGAGCTGCCTGTGATCACATTGCTGGAACATGTCAGTGTCTTCCTGGCTGGATAGGACCCAAATGCGACCAATGTATGTATTTATTACAGCAGAGTCTCCAGTAAAATCCTCACTGCACTACTCAGAATGCCTAAACTAAGATCCAGCCACATGTGCATGCCAGATACATGAATGCAGCATGATTTATCCAGCAATTTCCCTTTGGGGAGTTTCTCAGTGGAATTCCCCAAGGTGCATTTTTTGCATTCCTTCATGTTCGAAAAGCAGCTTGCAGGTTGCTGGCAAGAATGGCTAGGCAGTCAGTAAAGAAATAAAGTTAATTGTGAATTAACTATTGGTTATGTATGCATACAATGCTTTGTTGGATCAGAGCTGGACAATATTGGTTCCTATAGAATACAACAGGATTTGATTAACAAAAGTATGATGATGCCAATTACCATCTGATGGTCTAGCTATTTTAAATTATTTCCACATGCTGGCTGTGATTTCTCTCCTCTGTGTAGGTAACCACATCCATGAATTATATCTGACACTACCCTTAATCACAACAGATTAATTTTATGGGGACATTTGAAAAGTAGATATTTCCATGGTGCATTCACTTTTTGGAATCAATGCAACATGGGATCCACATGGAGATGGGTCATGAGAAGAAGTTCAGCCTGCAAGCAAATCTTTAGTGATCATGTTAGCCCAATTCATACAATTTATTTCTATGTAGATCATATTTATGATGATCTATTGTGAAACAACCCTTCATCTGAACTCACCCCTTGGTGTGGTGGTCTTATAATACAGGGCTAAAGGACTCATGTTCATCCAGATATTGTAGAACTCCAACCCCCATCAGCCCCAGTCACCAGGCATAGTGGGAGTTGGGAGTCTAACAACATCTAGAAGGCCAGTTTCCTCATCCCATTTGTAATTCATTATATTTTTCTTACGGTGAATTGTTGGGCTTTCATGCCTTCCTTTTAGGAGACTAAGGCACAGTACAGAGCACCGAAAAACGGTGCCCTGCCAGCACCTGTTTTCTCTCCGCAAGGAAGCCACAGCTGCCAAACCGCACGGCTTCCCTGTGGAGTAAAAAGAACAGGTTCTTTTTACGCCACAGCTGCAACATAACAAGTGCACTGCACGGTGCTGTGCTGATGCTGCGTGGTGGTTACGTAACAAAGGCGGTGCCAATGTGTACAGGGCGCTGCCATTTTGACACTCTCATCATGTGCTAAGGTTGAGGGGCATCTGGAAGTGCTGCCCTGAGGCAATGTTAGCACGTGACGAGGGCGTCAGAAAGGGCCGGTGTGTACCGGCCCTAAAACTGGCCTTCCCTGGATATACACAATCAGAAATAGAGATTTCCTAAGGTAAGTGTAACACCCACTGGATAAGTTTGTTGTTGTTGTGTACCTTCAAGTAGTTTCTGACTTAGCCAGTATCATGGCTCCGTTCAGGAAGTATTGTGGTGGTTGCAGTGTCTCAAAACAACTATGTAAGCAGCTGTTACCTTCCCTACATCTAGTTAAACCAGCAAACAGCCGAGGAAGATATCTGTTGAGGGCAAAATTGAAGACAAATTACTGATTGCTCTTCTTGTCTTTTCAGTGATCATAGAATGAGTTATTTTGACACATACCCCATGCACCTGATGTATTGTATTTTGTAATGGATTTTGCTGCTAAAATCTGCCAACTCTGTATTGTGTTAGCACAGCTTCTGCACCTCACCACAGCAGGTGGAATTCTACCAGTTTCACTGTCTTCTATATGTGCAAAATGAGTTTCGACCAATAATTTGGACAGAATAGAATTCACTTTGTCTGGGTGGGTGTTTAAAGTGTCTTTGTAGCACAACACTTTTCTTGCAGTTTGAGTCCATGCTGATTTCAATGAAAAGAATTCACGTACAGAGCAGTCTTTTGGACCAGACATGAGAACATGTGCTGTTTGCACTGTGTCAGAAGCCCTTGATATCCTAGCTATTCATACAGCAGCCCTGCAAGGTAGGGCAATCCTGCAAATAAACAGCTGCATTCTCTAGATAGACAGTTGATGGAGAGTGGCTTCCCTAGAGGCTGAATTTGGATTCAAGGTGAGATTTGACTCCAGGGATGATTTTAACCACAGTGGGACTGATCCAGGCTTATAAGGGGTGTTGGTAAATTTACTCACTGTATGTCAAGTCAGAATTGCAGGGCTCAAGGGACAGAAGAGAAAAGAAAGCAATTTCTCATTACTTGCCCTCTGGCCTTGAATTTTCTTTTCATAAGTACTGGACATAACATCTTATGAAATGATTTATGCTATTTTAGGCTGGTCCAGCTCCATTGGGGCTAGCCTGAAGAAGAAGAGCCCTCCCTCCAGTCCATCTGCCTTGGTCCAGGCCTCAGAGGGAGAGAAGAATGCTGGACCTGATCCCCTTCCCCCCTCACCATTCCCTTCTCCTTTTGTGTCGTGTCTTTTTAGATTGTAAGCCTGAGGGCAGGGAACCGTCTATTATCCCCTCTGTTGTAAGCCACCTGGATACCCAGTGATTGGGCGGCATATAAATAAATCCAACAGACTATGATGTCAGGTAAAATGGCTTGTAGAAGAGATAGTGTAGAGTAGTGGGATAGGCAGATCAAGGGCGCTGACCTACATAACTAATTTCTGATCGTCGGCCAGGCATTCAACAAGGAGTTGGCAACCAAAGTGGTATCTGCCCCCAAGGTTCCTACAGTTTGACCTGGAGTAACTCAAATGCTTGTTTAATTGAGATTGTTGGGACATACGCTTTCTAGGGCAATTGGAAAATAAGAAACTGTCCCTTGAAAGATAAATACATACATTCTAGATCTGTCAGCTGGGACAGGTAATGATTCCTGCATGTAACTGTCCCTTATGGGTAGTTTGAATGTTTCTGACATGCTTAGAGGATACCTTGCCCTTGATTGTTATGGTTAAATTTGCTGGGCTTTTGGCATGCTTAAACAAACTTTCATCTTTAGTTGGCATGATGACTTCCTTAAACAACATGAATGCTTTGGGTTGGCATGATCTTGAGGGGCTCAGAAAACCTACTGCTTCAGATTGCCATGGATACTTTTTGATTATTATGGTTGTTTTCCCAAGTGCTTTTGAAATGGTCAGACAACCTGTTACCTATGCTTGGCATGATGACTTCCCCAAAATGGAATGAATAATTCTGGTATGCTCAGAGGATCTCCTCCTTTTATTTTTCATGGGGACTTCCCCAAAACAGTTTGAATTAAATTGGAAAGTTCGAGTGCTTGTGATGTGCTCAGGGAACTTATTGCCTAAACTACTGCTATGATTACTTACTTGATTGTTTTGGTTAATTTTCCAAGTGCTTTTGACATGCTCAGATAATCTCTTGCCTTTGGCTAGCATAATCTCTTCCCAGGAGAGAGTGAATATTTTGTGCACGCTTACATGGTCTCATCCTTTTGGTTTTTTATGAGGACTTACACTGGGCATTTTGGATGCTTTTGTTGTGCACTGCCACTGCAGAACTATTGTCTTTGGTTGTTAGGATTGCTTTCTTAAATGATATGAATATTTTGACATCCTGATATTTGACATCTTGCCTTTGGTTTTTAAGTTGTTAGGCTTTTCTTTTGGCAGCACATTCTATATAGACTGTGGTTGTCATGTGAACTGCTAACTCATATTTAGCTTTTAAAGTTTAAACACACTCCCTCAGAGAAACATACTGATTTAAACAGCAGAGTATCTTAATTTCTAGGGCTAGTATGTACATTTTTAGGGGGTTTCAGGAACTCAGTCCACTTATTTGTGTCTGGTCTTGTTATTTCATGGTTGGTCAACAATAGAGCTTCCCCTCCACCTCCCCCCTACAACTCTATGTACAACCTCAAGGGGTTGCATTCTGTTTCCAGTCCTTTTATTTTGCAGCAATGAGGTCCAGAACCTTTCTTAAGAACAAATACATTAACCTGGAAGATTAGGTTTGTCAGTTGTATCCTAGATACTATATTCTGTGGTTGTGCAGTGAAAATCTGACCTAGTTATTTGTTAATAGGGAAATCAGGTTCTGCACCTCCATAACTGCCCTCTAAGTGCAGTGAAATATGACCATATTGTGTTTCTTTATAATTGCTGAAGAGCCCAGGGGAGTTGCAGAATCAGGGGTGATAGCTTTTCTTTGCTCACAGTCCATTTGCTCTGACATTCCAAACACCTGTAAAGTTAGCAATCTACCAGTTTAGCTTTGACTGATCTTTGCCAACTGCTTCCTTTAAAAAGCAGCCACCACCAAACTCAACCACCATCACTGGAAGCTTTGTTTCTCCATATTAACTTTAATTAAGAAATAAAGCTCTTCATCTTCAGTCATGCCTGTCTCCTTCATCTTCCCCACCAAAGCAGTCTGCATTTGTATCTGAAAGCCACAATTTGTCCTTGTGCAATGGGACCATTAAAGCTTTCTCTACCACATTTGATTTATTGCTTGCACCAGTTAAGGTGCAATAGCCTTCACAACTTCGTTTGCCTCCAAGGGAAAGGGATAAGGTCAAACAACAATGGAGAAATTGAGCCCTTTTCCCCCCTCTTAGCTAAACAATGAATCACTGCTTTGATTTTTAAGAGTGGCCAATAATGCCTTGTAATACATGGGTGACACTGCTGGTTTCTTCCAAAGGTTGCTATTAAAATGGTTGGGTGATGGCTGGTTTCCAGGTCTTCTGGCAGTGCACACAACAACACAGTATTTACAGTATATTCAGGCCTGGCAGTACTGAGTGATGAAGAAATCTTCTCCTAAGAGAAGTAAAAGGTTTCGAGGGGAGCACAAGACTGGCGCATAACTGAGACAGAAATTGATTTGCTCTAAGACTTAATGCTATTAAAAGCTGCTGGCTTCAGGCAGCCGTTTTGGCGTGAATGAAAAAGCTTTTCAAAATTATTGATAAGGAAGGATGTAACCCATCTGCAGAGAACTTGTCAACAAGTGGGAATAAAATAAACGATGGCCTCTTTGTTCCTGTGTGCAGAGGACACCAGCCTGGAGGGCGAGTTTGAAACACTGATTCAGACAGTTGCAACATTTATGAGCTTTGCTGGTAGTCTTGTTCATGCTTGCACTGTGGCATTTGAAAGCTGCACAAATGGCTAGTTTGGCTTTCAGGCAGAATAGAAACCTTGGAGACTAGTATAGTGTGGTGGTTTAAGTGCTGAAATAGGACTCTGGGAGATCAGAGTTTGAATCCTGCTCCGCCTTGGAGACCCACCGGGTGACCTTGAGCAAGAGTATCAGTGTAGTATAGTGGTTTGAGCGTTGAAGACCTGGGAGACCAGGGTTCAAATCCCCGCTGGGTCACAAAAACCCAGAGGGTGACCTTGGGCAAGTCACACTCTCTTAGCCTCAAAGGATGGTAACAGCAAGCCCCCTCTGAAGAAACTATGATAGGGACGCCATAAACTGGAAATAACTTGAAAGTACAAAACAACAACAAATTGTAGCAAACTGCTGCTCACTGATCTAAGCAGGAGATTTGCACACCGTCTTTTCCTCTTACACAAAGCTAAACCTACCAAAACTGGAGAATCTGCACCCCCATCTCTTGTCTGGAAATGACCCATGAAAACTGCAGGCTCGGGAGCAGACCCTGAAATCCAGCAATCCTATTCACAGCCAACAGTAATCCCCCAAACCTGTTTAAAAAGGAAAAAAAATCCCTCTCTTTTGTTCTTGGAGTGATTCAGTTAGGACAACTGCTCCTGAGTAGAATGATGTTCTTGAACTTTCTCCATTATCTGTCTGACAAGGGATTGAATGCTTTGAAATGGTTTTGTAACCCTTTCTAGATGATGGAACAGCAATAATAGTTTTTCATAAGTCCTCATGGATGTCTTCCAGTTAAGTTATGATGTGTTTCCATCCAACTATGTAATGGAAACCAAGCTCACAAAGTTTCTGATCTTTTATTGTTGGGCTGGGCAACTCTGGAAGACTAGGGGGTCACATTGATTCCTTAGGGGGCTTTATAGGGTTGGACCCTCTCACCATATACCCTCTGCAAAAAAATGTATTTTGTCCTCAAATGTCCAAAAATATTTTTGTTTTGAGGAAGGAGGTATGGGGGCATTGGAGAGTATCAAACGGGCATGAGATAAGGAAGGGATCGCTCTTCCTTCCTTATCCCTTACTTAGCCCCGATGGTGCAAAAGGCTTTCAAACTGCAGTGCTGATCCCATCATTAAATCCCACCATTAAACCACCATTAAAGCGGCATTGTATTAATGCAAACTTCTGTTAATACAAAATGCTGGCGAATGTTGGGTTAATGCCAGGTTAATGAGGGGATTGGCGCAACTTCATCAGAAAGCCTTTAGCCATCGCTGTCCTTCACACTTCCCAGAAGGGTTAAGTGTGAATGCAGTGTGAAAGTCCTTCCCGTGATAGCAAGCAATAGAAAGTACATTTCTATACCGTTTATCAGTGCACTTAAGCACTCCCTAAGAAGTTTACAAAGTGTAAGCTAATTGTCCCTAGGGTTGCCATAAGTCAGGACCTCCAAACTGGGACAAATGTAGGACAACATTTTCAAATGTAGGACACATTTTTAAAAAAGCAGAGGACACACGAAAAAACTGGATGATTTTTTTAAAATGTTAATATAAATACATGTTTAGGCATGATCAAAATGGAGGACATTTGGGCATTATTCCTAGACAGATGGCAGAAATGGACTTCCCTTTCTGCCCAAACCACCCCCCTCCATTCCAAAACACACACAACACACATTTGGGCATTGAACATGGCTTTATTTAACATTGCCTCTTGCATATTTCAGAGGCTTATTGAATAACCAAACCCCTTGGGTTTAACACTTAGCATGGTTTAACATGGCTATGCATATTGAACATATCAAGGTGGTTTAACAAGAAGTGGATTTGCCGTTTCAGGTTTCTTCCACCAACTTTACTTCTCAGCAGTGTGTACTTGGTCAAGGGACTTTGGTTTTTCTTCACTGCGCATGAGTTTGTAAAAATCAGAGCAAATTACATTGGCCATGCCTCAGAGGCTTGCTGATATCAATATCACCACCACCATCATCACTATCATTGTCAAAACAAGGGAGACTTGTTAACATTCAAAGCACCAAAAACACAGAAAAGGCACTTTGGAAAGTCACATTATCTCGGCTTCAAAAACAGTGAGCGCAGGCCTTAGAAGCCGGCTGATATCAATATCACCATCTTCATCATCATCACTATCATTGTTAAAAGTGATGAAGGCCTTGAGTTCTGGTTCCCACAACACACTCCAGATCCCAGAATTCCACAGTCTTGAGCTATAAAAGAGTCAGGGCTTGGGTTCTGGTCCCCACAGCACACTCCAGCTCCCAGAATTCCACAGCCTTGAGTCAGAAAAGAGTTAAAGCATTGCCAGCCAAACTGGGTTATTTATCCAGTGTGGATGCAGCGTGATGGAGCCACTCCCGTCCCTCCCTCCCTCCCTCCTGGGCTCCCCTTTGCCTGGTGCCTCCCCCTCAGCCCCCCATGGCCCCCACGAGTCCTGGCTTCCCTCTTGTTGGGAAAAGCAGGCCTGGCCAAGGAGGGAGTTGGGCACACAACAACAACAACAGCAGCAGCAGAGGTGGAAGTGGGGAGGAGGAGAAAAAAGAAAGGAAGGAGAAAGAAGGAAAGGAGGAGAAAAAAGAAGAATAGGAAAAAAGATAAAAAGAGGAGGGGGAAGAGGAAGAGGAGAAGAAAAAGAATAGGAGGAGGAGAAAGAACAAGAGAAAGAGGGGGGGAAACGAAGAGGAGGAGGAGGAAAAGAAAGAACAAGAGAAAGGAGGCGAAAAAAGAAGAGGAAGTACCTTGCTGGTAAAGCTCTCTCCATGCGGTTTGCATGGGGAGGAAAGAGAAGCTCCTCCTCTTGAGGCTGGCTGGCCAATGGAAGAGTGGAGCTGGAACAGCCCTGCCCCCTGCTAGCTTTCACAGGCTCCTGCAGCAGGGGCAGGCTGTCCAGCTATTGGCCAGCCAGCCTGAAGAGCAGGAGCCCCTGCTGAGCCCTGCGCGCGCCCACACAAGAGCGCACAGGGCAGCCCAGGGCGCAAAATGGAAGCGCCGGAGGGCTGCAAAGGCTGCAGCTGGAGCGCCTGCAAGAGTGGCCACATGGGTGGCAGACTGGCAGTCAGCAGCAATATCTGCAGAGCGGCTGTAGCTGCTGCTCTTGTGGTGGTACCCACAATGGCGGTGGCAGGGACCAACTCAACCAGGGGCAAACCCGGGGGAGGGGCATAAATGGGACGGGACTGTCCCAGGGGGCCAAAAAAGGGAATGTCCCACCCCCATGCGGGATATGGCATCCCTAATTGTCCCCAACAATCTGGGTATTCATTTTAGCGAACTTCTCAGAAGGATGCATGCCTGAGTCAAGCTTGAGCCCTTTTGCTGGTACTGTATTGAACTCACAACCTTTTGGTTTTAGAGTGAGTAGCTGCAGTACAGGCATTTAACCATTGCACCACCAGGGCTCTTCTTGCGCCACCAGGGCTCTTCCTGCTCAGGAAGGACAGGACAGGGACAGGACATCCCTCTTGTGATAATCTCTATTTTCTGTGTGTTTTGGAGCCTTTCTTGGCCATTTTGGCCCCAGGAGAGGCCTCTTTTAGCAACAGGAAATGATCCGAAGATTGCTTCCTTTTCTTCTTTTTTTTAAAAAAAGACTTTTCCCAGGTTTGAATTGGTCCAGGGCCTGGGGCCCTCAAACATGGTGGAAATGCCCCCATGCTTCCTGGAGAGCATTTGGAGGCAAACTATTTTTTGATATCTTTTGCAAAATGATTTTGATCCCTGGTTTGGTTTTTTATTTTTTTTTTATTATTTTTTTGCGGGGGGCGGAATAATGTTTTGACCCCTGGATATCACTGGAGTTACAAAAATGGCCCTAGGGTTCACATGTAGCCAACAGGCCATACTTTGTCACACAATGAACTGAAGCTGCTTTGGAACTTGCATTGGCAGGTCTGTTTTCTTTCTTTTAAAAAGTTTTTCACTAAATAAGACCTGATTTTAAAAGGATACCTAACTTTGGGATCATTTTGGATTAAATCCAAACCCTCCTTTAAAATAAACACTGCCCCAGATTTTGTGGTGCATCCTGTTGTTTGCTAGAGTAGAAACCATTCAGCATTTACTGACTGCTGACTAATCTGCAGCCTTTTCCTTGCTTCTCTATAGTTATTCTATAAAATTGTAGAGTTGGGAAGTACCACAAGGGTTATCTGATCCAGCCCCCAGCCATGCAGGAATAGATAACCAAAGGACTCCTGCACTATGGCCCTCTGACATCTTTTTAAAGACATTCAAAGTCTACCACCCTCTGAGGCAGTCTTTTCCACTATCAAACAGATCTTACAGTCAAGATTTTTTTCTAAATGTTTGGATGGACTCTTTTTTCTTTTAATTTGAATCCACTGGTTCACATTCTAGTCTTTGGGGCAGCAGAAAACAAACTCACTCCAACGTCTACATTTCTTCAGGTATTTAAAGATGACTGTCATCATTTTCTATGACCTATGGTACTTAAAACCAGGCGGGCTGCTCTCTTTTTCTAACTGTATGTGGTTTGAAAACTATGTTTTAAGACATTGATTTAATCTATTTTTTAAAACAATCTTTTAATCTTTTTATCTATTTATAATTAATATGTTCAGTAATGATGCGTATCACCTCAGGGACACCTGACAATCTGAGATCTGCAACGAATCAATCAATCAATAAAGGTTTTGTTTCCGGGCGCAGTACAAGGTGTTGGTTATGACCTTTAAAGTCCTACAGGATTTGGGCCCAACCTATTTGTGGGATCGCCTCCTTCCATATAATCCACCCTGCACACTCAGGTCCTCTGGGACCTTTGTTTTTCTTCCAATAAATTCTTGACACTCAGTGACTACTATGAATGCACAGTCCTCATTGGGCTGGGATTTCTTTTTTAAAAAGATTTTCATGTTGATGTGATTTATTTTTCACCTCTCTCCAAGATTAGGATTAAAGGCAGCTGACAGCAAGGTTACTTTTAAACGGTACAGAGAAAATGAGAGAGAGAAAATTAACACATTTCCATTCCTCATCTTTTGCGGGGTTTTTTTCTTTCATTGTACTTCTTCAAATCTGTGATTTCCCCCAAGCTTGTCTCTTGTTGCTAGGTGGTCCTGTTTGGTCTACAAAGTTGTCTGTACTCAGGGAGTGAGTTCAGCATTAGTAGGAGTGATGATGATGATGTTCCAGAGTCATGGAGCAGCACTTAAAATAGGTTCCAGGGCTGAACTGTGGCCAACCTTGGATCACACTGAGCTGGTCGGCAATGAGACAAAGCTGTGTAAGGAAGGTAGGTTTTCTTCCTTCTTCCCCTGGCAGAACTTTCTGTTCTTGTGTAGCACTCTAGAGGGCACCCAAAGGCATTTGTTTAGCTATTCACAGCTACAAAACATTTGTAACTGTGGTAGCAAAACTTGCTGGGTTGAGAAGTGGTCAGCTGGAAGGAACACATTACACCTGCCAGTAACACCCAGAAGATGTGGAAGACGAAAACCAGATGGCTCACCCAAATAACTCTCATCTTGTACTGTAGAGAACCGGGAAGGGGGGGGAGCAGGACAATATCTTATATAAATGAAGGCTTAGAATAAAAGTTAGTGGTTTTCAAGCACTTGAGTTCAGCCATTACAAATTTCATGGAGGGCATCACTTGCTGTGGCTATCATCATTTGGACATATCGTGAGAAGACATGACTCACTGCCATGGAAAAGACAATAATGCTTAGTAAATAAAATGCAACAGGAAAAGAGAGAGATCACACAACTGATGGATTCAGTCAAAGAATCCACAATGCTATTTGAAAAACCCAAGCAGGGCAGCTGATGAATGTGACAGAGCCTCTCTCCAGACTGGCCCTGCAGTGTTAAACCCCTGGGTTCCTATTACTCACCTTGCCTATTTCCCCTTCAAGGTCCCTCCATGGATTGGATACTTGTTCATAGGTAGCAATGGGATTTCTATTTTCCAGGGAATTTCTGAAATAAGCCATTGGGGAAGCTCTATTGGTGAATGCCTTTTCCACCCCAAGTTCTTTTGTCAAGAGTGATGCTATATCATGATCTAGCATATCTGTTGGGGCCTCTTTGTTTTTGTTTTGTTTTGTTTTGTTTTTAAATTTTTGTTTTATTAGATTAAAATATGTACATATATACATACAAACATATATTTACAAGTCCATAAAGCACAAAAGACCTGAAACATATAACATCCTTACCATAATACAACCACTTTACACTTTCTCAACACTTCCCTCTAATCACTCTCACCTCTTCTTAACCCCCCCTTATAAGCATCAATTACAACAACATCAGACCTAACAGACAAATTGACTTCCTAAGCTACCAGATAGGTTTTTATTGTTAACATTTGCCTATCGGCTTATTCCATATTCCATATACAACTTTAAGTGATATTTCCAATAGAAATATTGAAATTACAACAACAGCAAAAATTATGTATTGTAAAAAAGAAAGCTTCTGTGTTTCTCCTTTCCACTGCCCAAATAAAGACAGTTCAACCACGTTACAAAAATTTCTGTGTTAGATTTATAGTCGCTTCCTTACCCCATTCCTTTTCAAAGAATATTAATACCTTTTTCCAGTACTCTAGTTGTTTTTCTCTGTTCATACTATTTAAAGTTTGAGTCTCAATGTCCATCCCCATCCCTTCATATAATTTTAGTTGCCATTCGTCGCTAGTTGGGATTATTTCGCTTTTCCATCTTTGTGCTTAGCACATCCTTGCTAAAGAGACCATATGGAAGACCGCTCTCTCATCCTCTTTACTGACTACTTCACCAATCATTCCCAATAGATATAATTCCGGTTTCAACATTAAGTTTATTCCCATTATCTGGTTGATCAGATTATTTATCATCTTCCAGAATTGTTTAGCTTTATTGCATTCCCACCATGCATGGAAGAAGGTTCCCTTTTTTTCCCTGCATTTCCAACATTCTACCTTACTGGTTTTATATATTTTGGCCATTTTGAAGGGAGAAAGGTACCAAAAATACATCATTTTGTAACAGTTCTCTCTGATATTTTGTGAGCAAGTTAATTTCTTAATGTCTTTCCACATCTTTTCCCATTGGTTTAATGCGATTGAATAACCTACACATGTGGCCCATTTAATCATTTGGCTCTTGACCGTTTCCTCCTCCATTTCCAGAGATAGCAATACTGCATATATTTTCCCAATTAATTTATCACTATCTAGATACAAGATTTTGCTCAGCTCTACTTTCTTTATATCTAATTCGAAGCCAATTGTCTTTTCATCCATTTTGAATCTCTCATATATTTGTCTATAAGTAAACCAATTGATATTTGTTCCCTCTTTTTCCTCGATTAATTCTTCTGTTGGGGCCTCTTTGGAACAGGTAGTGATCACTGGGAGGAGCTCTGTAACAGTCATGATTCCACCTCCACAGTGATCCAATTCAGGGTGACTTTGGAGAATTGTTGGCTCAGCCATGTGTTGGATGCATCCACTATTTTTGGCGTCTCAGAGCAGAACGTTCTCTAATCTCTTCCAGTATATGAACTGTGACATCATTCTAAGGCAAGAAGTAAAGTTGCATTAGGTTCCTAGGTGGTACAATCCAAGAAGCATCTCTGGACCCTGATTGAGTTGGCAAAGGAAAAAGCAAAATGCAGTATTAACAGCATTTTGGCAGTTGCATAGAGGATAGCTGCCCATTGTTCTGGGAGCTTATTGAAAATATATATATATATATCTTCTAGGGTGGAGATGGAAGTATGTCTCTGATTTTAGTCCAGGGAGTAAATGTGTGTTGCATGTTGCAAAAGGTGAGTGGGGGGAGGGGGAATAATAGGGTAAGCACTGCAGGCTGGGAAGTATAGTCTACAAAAGTAATCTTTTAAAACTTTGGGG
Organism: Sceloporus undulatus; assembly: GCF_019175285.1. Lineage (NCBI taxonomy): Eukaryota > Metazoa > Chordata > Lepidosauria > Squamata > Phrynosomatidae > Sceloporus > Sceloporus undulatus. Next base: position 253,358,751 of record NC_056524.1, read on the forward strand.
AAATTATTTCAAGATACTGATCTCACAGTCAGGATTGTGTGGAGGTTTTCCTACATACTCTGAGCAATGATTTTGAAAGAAACTCCCCACACATACGCACAACATCGGACATTCACATCCACTTTCAAATAAAGCTATCAAGATCTGAAGAGGAAGGAGAATAAACCATGTAAATTGAAGAAAGCGTGTAAAAAGCATGACACATTTATTTTTGATAGTTTTATTTTAGGCAGTTTGAATATTCTTCTTGTAATTTTGTTAGAAGTGTTTAGCATATTTGTTATTTGGGGAGGAAGGGCTTTTTAAAAAGCAAATGTGCATGTTTATTTTAGTTTGCTTGTGCAGAATATAAACAAGATTTGTCCATAACACCTTTGCTGTGTTTCTCTGAGCAGGACTTGATAAAATCTCAACCTCATTTTGTATCAAAGTAATTTTGCCAGCTGCAGCAAGAAGAAAACCCTTGCTTTGGAGAAGAGGTCTCTTGCCAGACAGCAAATAAACAAATTGACTGTCAGACTGGCTGTGTAGAGCTGTTTGTTTTTTGCAAAAACATTCTGAAATATAGGACAAAGATGGTTGATCGGTCACACAAAGTATTCTGTTTTTGTTAGACAAAAAAAATCAGATTTTTATTATGACCATACATATTTGTGGGCCCATGTTGGTTTTTTACTCCTAATCAATGTACAAACACATGTGCATGACTGGAAAGAATGGCCCATCCCAAGATAATTTCTTTTCTTTGTTTCCCTTGAACTGAATTCAAAATTAATTTGATGTGCCTTTGATGTCTTGTGATTGGGCTTTATGGTGCATTTTCTTTCCCTCTCTTCCTCTCTCACCAGCTTGTCAGGGTAACAGTTATGGACAAGATTGCAGTCAGAAATGCAACTGTAAGAATGGAGCACTCTGTGATCATGTCAGTGGAGCCTGCATATGTCCAGCAGGATGGAGAGGACCGGTCTGTCAGGAAGGTACAGAATGAATTTTACATTTGGATCAACTTTTTCCAAAGTGTAAATGAGGCAGTCAGCCTGTGTCTGCACCAGAGTAAGATTTCAGTGGCTAAGGTGTTGGAGGGATTCTGGTTGTTTAGTCAAAAGAAGTATCTTTCTAGGCTCCAATTTGGATTACATCCCTTCAAATTGCAGGTAGAGATCATATGGTTGTATACACATCTCCTTTTGAAAATATCCTTTGCAAACAAAAGTAGGACCCCATTAATACATAGCAAAACAAGTTGGTGGAGATGTAATAGAATGATAGAATGATGGAGCTGAAAGGGGCAGAAAAGGCTGTCAAGTCCAATCCCTGCTATGCAGGAATACACAAGGGATGCCCATCCAACCTCTCTTTAAAGATCTCCAAAGACGGAGTCCTCTCCCTGCCCTCCAGTAGTCTATTTCACTGTTGAACAGTTCTTATAGTAAATAAGTTCTTCCTAATGTTTAGGTGAAATCGCTTTTCTACACTGGCCAGAATGCTCCAGGCCGCTCCCAGAATATTCTGACCCTGGAACTGACCTGGATTCCCCAAATTACCTCCACACTCCATAGCAGTGCCAGGTGGCTGTCTATACATGCTTCCCTGTTGTGTCATCCAGTGCTGCCACTACAGGTGCAAGTTGCACCCTTTGAGATCAGAATGAGGCACCCAGTATCAACCATATGGTTGGGTGCCCCTTTGTGACCTCAGAGTGGCAAAGTGGGGAACACGTGTATAGACAGCTGCCTAACATCTCTACAGAGTACTCTGGGTTTTTCTATAAAATCCAGAGCAAAAGATAAGTTTCTAAAAACCAATTTAATGGGGGGATAGGGTGGATTCAGTGTGAAACTGGCCTTATGTCATGAAGACATACCACACTCAAGTAGGAAATATGGTACTGCATCATGAAGACAGCTCACCATGAGGATCATTTTATTTGATCCATGTAGGTGAGCCCTAGGACCCTGAAAGACTAATATCTGAATCCCTTCTCAACCCCACTCTCTCAGCATAAAAGGGAGGGATTTGCAAAGCCCCTCTGAATAAATCTTGCAAAAAAAACAAAAACCTGTGATAGGTCATAAACTGGAATCAAATTGGATGGTCCTAGGAACAGTGAATTGTTTAGTCAAGGTTTTATTCTGATTTTGCAATAGACCTCAAGAAGACTGCAAAATGGGAGAGGGGAATCCAGGTATGTTAACTGGTCATATGCATGCCAATTTGTTTATTTTTCTAATAAATTATTTTACTGTTTTAAGTGTTGGTTGACATACAAACAAGTTGAGAACACTTGCACACACATATATGGAACATGAAACCAAATAAACCCATAATCATGTTTAATACAGGACGTAATGATTATATGTGGTATGCCATGCTTACCATGTACTATTGACTTAAAGGTATTATAAATTGCTGTCTAGGGGTTTATTTTCCTTTTTTGGGTTGGCTAGCAAAAGGGCATTCACGTTTTGTCGTGATATTCACAGAATGTGAATAATATGTTCTAGAATATAACTCCCCAAGCTTCATAGAATCAAATTGATGATAAATAATCCTCCCCTGCATTGTTTACTCATGATATGGTTTATTTTTGGCTTCAGCTTCATGTGGAAAAAAAACTGTATACCCTTACTGAGGTATATATTGTTTTTAAAAGGTTTCTGCCTTTCTGCTAACAAAGAGGGAGAAAAAACACTTAAGATGGCTATGACCATAGAAGCATACACCCAGAACTTCCTTCCAAAAATATGTCAGAGACAAATTGAAGGACAGTGACCACTCACCTATACTTTGTAAAGATTAAATCATACGTTCAGCTCTTCTATTATTTTTTTAAAAAAAATAATAATAGCAGAGATGTCTTCCACAGTGTCTGGATATCTGCAGAAAATTTGAGCAGACTATGGAACTAGGCATACTAAGAAATGTTTTATATTAAGGAAGCTTCCTTTCTGTCCATATGATTTCTCCTCTTTAAATATGTAAGAAATAGACCAAAAACAAATAATTGGACATCACTTACTCAATATGTAATAAGATGCCCAACTCAAAATATGTTTTGACTCAGAAACACTGATTCTTCATGTAATCAGCAGAAATAGTGGGGTAGACAGCTTTTCCCCTTGCACTGACTGAAGATGTCAAAAGATGGTTGGTTTACTTATAAAGAAGGCTGACACAGATGTGACATCATCCTCAGGGACCCATAGAGAACACCCAGGAAATCCTGGAAGATGCCTGTTGCTGTACATTTAGCTATAGGAAAATAGCTGGAAACTACTCTGCCTATCTCTCTCCTCCTCCACTGGCCAGAAAATGTGTGTGTTGGGAGAGGGCTACAGCAGAGAAAAGGTAGGTTTGGAGGGGTTTGAATGGGAGACATATTGCACTTGTCCAATACATCGTCTGATCAAAGATCTTGGCCATCGTTATTTTTGAAAAAAATACTCCTCTGTGTAGCTTTACCAATTGTCCATATGTGTTAAGCTGAAATAAACCTTGTTCACAGCTTGTCCTGAAGGTTGGTATGGCAAGAACTGCCTACAGTGTTGCTCCTGTCAAAATCAAGCTACTTGTAACCATACAACTGAACACTGCATATGCCCGAGAGCTTGGACTGGAACAGCCTGTGGACTGGGTAGATTCCAGCAAAGACCATAAACTTTGCTTGTTTTGTTTATTTAACTCAGTTTATCTCCATCACTGAAGTTCTTGTGGTGGGCAACAATCACCTTGATTACATTTCATTTTACCAGAGTTGAGGGGCTTAGACACCATAACTGAGTTTTCATTTGTAACCTTGAAGTGAAACTCTGTTTTGTTTCATCATAGAGTGTGCACATGGAAAATATGGAGAGAAGTGCCAACAGAATTGTAGCTGTAACAATGGTGGAATGTGTGATCATCATTCAGGGAAATGCAGTTGTCATCCAGGCTGGATTGGGGAACATTGCGATACTGGTAAGAAGTCTGATTTCAGTGCTTTTAATTTTATACAATGACCCATGATGATCCCTTTTCCTAATATTTATCTTAGTGTAACTTTCTGCAGTGTGTTAAACATTCCTGCAGTACTGATTTCATTCTGTTTTGTAATGATGTGCTGTTTCTGCATACTTACGTTACCTCCCACAAATCTTTTTGATAGGAATCCAGAAGCTGAAGTAATAACACCTCTCAGTACTGGGGCATTCCCATTGATTTTTAATGGGAGACTTTAAAGTAAGACTTTGCCTAAGAATAGATTCAGGATTTCCATCTTAAAAGCATTATATACTGAATAACTGTTAGGGTTCAATCTACACGCTGTTCTTTTTCTGTCCTTTCAGATATGGTGACTCCAATCTTCCCTTTTTCTCTTTCAAGGTATGACTTTCTTTCCCTGTTTCAGATCTTTCTTCCTTGTCTTATATATGGTATTCACACTTCCCTCTCTCAACAATGCAAAATGATATAGCCTGTCTGTCTTAATTTGACATGGAGTATGATTGTCACCTAGGTAGGCCAAATACTTTATATAAGTCAAGACTCTGAAAGCTTTCCCCTCACAGTGGAAGGCATTTCAGCTTCACATAACATCTTCGTGGATCATGGTAGAGATCCAAGAATCTCTCCCCACTTTATAATCTAATCTGTGTTCAGTTTTATTCTGCTGGAAGGGAAATGGAGGGAGATGCTTGGGATCTGTCAAGGGTCATGTAATATAGTAGTCTGTAGTCCTTCACTAATCTTCTCCTTCTTTATAGAATTCCAGAATGCTTCTGTCCCCTTTTCCCCATTCCACATTCAAAAACCAAATTTGACTGTCAAATCTTGGGAGAGAGGCATATTTTCTCAGTGACTACAGTTGGGTAGAATGTAGATCTACAAAAGCATATGTGTTTCATATTCATAGTCTAAATCCTTATGTATGCAAATCTGCAAATTTATAAGATGAATTGTGGGGAACCAATGGTCCTAGAGGTTTTACTGAACTGTGGCATCCACTGTCCCACATCACTGGCAATGTTGATGGGATCCCACAACAAGCAATAACAATAGGAGCTTCATTTATATACCACTTCATACCACACTAAGCAGTCTCTAAGAAGTTTACAAATGTAAGGTAATTGTCCCCAATAAGCTGGGTACTAATTTTAATGACCAGCCATCTTCATCAATTTATGTATAAATTTTCAAAGTCAATTATGCTGTAGGGCACATTACGCATATTTGCGTTTCTAACAGACATTATTTGGCTTTTATTTGTTTTTGTTTTTCCTCCAGCTTGCTTGCCTGGCTTCTATGGCATTGGTTGTGCTGAGCCTTGCAAATGCCCTTCAGGAGGCCCTTGCAACCATGTGAGTGGAGAGTGTGGCTGTCCTCCAGGTTTTGTGGGCAGTGGTTGTGAAAGAAGTAAGTCATCTCTGTCATGAAGGAATAAGGTTAAATGTACGTCACATCCAAAGGCAGCATTGTATATAAAAAATACTTGTCTCATCCAACAAAGCCATAAAGATATGGAAACACATGTTCTGTAGTGGTTTACAACCACTCCTAGATGGGTTAAAAGATGACATTCTAAGTGAATTCTTCTCACCGTCTAGTCTGCAAGAACCATGGTAATTTCATTGTTTTGCCTTTAGGGATTTTGCTCCATGGTAACTAAGATGCTTTCTATGGAGAAGAGGGATGTTTGGGCCCCAAGCTCAATATAGAGTTTAAACAAACCACAGTGTCCTATGTTCAGATGAAATGGAGAACTGAGATTTCCTTTAAAGGAAGATATGAAAGCTTCCACCCTTCCTTGTGAATGTGAAAATGGAGGACAGGGAAATATCTTATAAGCTAAAGGCTCACCACAACTCATGCCCATTGGAGGAAATATGGCATCCCATTATAATTGACTTGAATCTTAATGATGTTTTTGTCCCATTGAACCTGGGGCCTGTTTTGTATGAACATATGTTCTGTTGAAAGGCTCCATTGTTTATTCCACATTTAATTTCACAATGCCATTGCAAATGCAAGTGTTAAAGCATTTATTCTGGCCACACACTTAGAGCTTTGTTGAAGTCTACTGAAGAGTCAGTTGTCTGCATCCACACTGCAGAAATAATCTATTTTAACTGGCAGGTCTCAGTGCTATGAAATCTGGAGAATTGTAGTTTTGTGAGACATTTAGCCCTTTCTGTCAGACAGCTCTGATGCCACAACAAACTACAGTTCCCAGGATTCCATAGCACTGAACCATGGTTGCTGCAGCGGTTTAAACTGGATTATTTCTGCAGTGCAGATGTAGCCTAACAAAACGTTCAAATCATTTTCAATGCAGTGGTTTCCATTTGTAGCCAATTAACACATTCAGAGGCATGTTATCATATGTTGTAATCAAGTGATGAAAAGTCACATGGTGTATATGCCGGTGCGAATTAGCCATTAAGTAACCTGGATGCTTTTTCGGTGTGTGTTCATCTTTGCTTTTGAAAATAAACACTTAAAACCACACTTTCATTTGTGGTGAGGAAAACCACGCATAACATAAATCACAAGCATAAATGTAAGACCCAATGGCAAAAAGAAAATCAAGAAAGAAACTGCATAAACATTTGAAGCTGACTTGAAGCTTTCAGACATCTGTGGAGGAGCGAGTCACCCTGCATACATGGGGAACTCTCCTGAGTTTATTATTTTAGTTGATTTTCCTTGACATCAACCTATGACTTTCTCTAAGTGACAAGAAAATTGCAACTGGCCCTTGACAGTTGGGTACAAATTGAGTGAACAAAACAAAATCAAACCACAAAGTAATCCCCAAGAAACATAATAAACCCAAAGTCCCAAAGGGCAGCATTCTTCTGCAGGCACTGATCTTATTGAATAAATTCTACTCAGCTCTTTGTTTGAGTACAATGTTTATCAAGACAAATGTAATTCATTGGTTTACATTTCCTCTTCCCTCAGCTTGTCTGCCAGGCACATATGGGGAGAACTGTAACCAACTATGTCAGTGCTCTGGAAAGAATGAAGAGTGCCACCATGTCACTGGAAAGTGTAGCTGCCTGCCAGGTTACTATGGAATCCACTGTGATCTTTGTAAGTGACGTCCGCTCTTAATCACCCTTTCTGATAAGCATTTGATTGGTTCATTGGTTAAGACTGAACTTCAGGCTTTAGAACTTCAGACTTTGTTTTCTTAATGTTGTTGTTTTTAAAAACAACTTAAGGGCAGAGTCTATCTTGTTTTTATTCATTTTCATTTGGACTCTTTCCATCTGAAGAGTAGCATCCAAATACTTTAAATGAATAAAAGTGGAACTTCTATGCACTTTTCTTTATTTCTTTTTTAAACTTTCTTTTTTAAATACATGAACACTTCTATACAAAAAAGAAAGCTAAATGAAAAAGCAAAATTCCTTTTCTATCTTATGTTTGTTATTCTATGTACGTGCATATTTTCCCATTCCTTTGTCTACCCCAGATCCATCTTATGCTTATACAATTATGGTGAGAAGTTTGTAATGAATAATAAACTATTCTGTATAATAAACAAACCCATATCTTTTTTCACTAATTCGATATTGAAAGCTTTACTTACTCAAAATCTATTACTACAATTTGATCTTAGATTTCTATTTCTTCTGGTATGATATACCAGATACATAAGATTTGGCTGCTCTCTTCCTTTACTCTTCCTTGTGTTTTGTCAGTCCATGAAACTTATTAAGCGCTTTTCTGAGATGGTAAAAAAAGAAAACCTCTAATGTTATTGTTTAGGCAGATATTTAGCATCTGGGATTGTTTTTGTCATCTGTTCACATATTTTGCATATGTTTCTATAGATTGCCTGCTACCCATGAGAGCAAGTTGAATACTAAATGCTCTTCTGGAAACTGTAGTTTGCTGCACCACCAGTGTTCTCTGACAGAAAGGGCTAAATAGCTCACAAAACTACAACTCCTAGATTTCCACAGCCTTGAGCTATGGCAGTTAAAGCAATGTCAAACTGCATTAATTCTGTATTGTAGATGCAGCCTATGTTTGTAGAAACAGCCTGTTCCTATGGCTTTTAGTAACCAACTCAAGTACCTTGCTCTTCCTTCAGGTATATGCCTCAACATGATCACCATGCAGAAAGTTATATATCAAAAATATTTACCAAGTGAGCTCAGATATGTAGAATAATTCCATGAAGACTAAAGCTTGTCAGAAGTGAATGTAGAAATCAGATGTTATTTAGGATCACCCAGAGCACTAGCATTCAGCAAAGGAAAATCTATATGTAGGAAAAGCTTTTGTAGTATAATCCCCTTTCTGGAGTGGGAATTGCATGAGCAGACTAAGCAAGCATTGTATACACTGAGATACTGATCTAGATGTGATGCATCCAATGCCAAAGCTAACAAAATGAAATTCAACATGGAGAAATGTAAGGTACTGCACTTAGGGCAGAAAAATAAAATGCACAGATATAGGATGGGGGGCACCTGGCTGAATGAGACTACATGTGAAAGGGATCTGGGAGTCCAAGTAGGCCACAAGTTGAACATGAGTCAACAGTGCAATGCGGCAGCTAACAAGGCCAATGCAATTTTAGGCTGCATCAATAAAAGTATAGTGTCTAGATCTAGAGAAGTAATAGTGCCACTGTATTCTGCTGTGGTCAGGCCCCACCTGGAATATTGTGTCCAGTTCTGGGCACCACAATTTAAAAAGGACATTGAGAAACTGGAGCGTGTCTAAAGGAGGGCGACTAAAATGGTGAAAGGTCTGGAAACCATGCCCTATTAGGAATGACTCAGGGAGCTGGGGATGTTTAGCCTGGAGAAGAGAAGGTTAAGAGGTGATATGATAGCCCTGTTTAAATATTTGAAAGTATGTCATATTGGGGAGGGAGCAAGCTTGTTTTCTGCTGCTCCAGATAACAGGACCTGGAGCAATGGATGCAAGCTGCAGGAAAAGAGATTCCACCTCAACATTAGGAAGAACTTCCTGACAGTAAGGGCTGTTCGACAGTGGAACACACTTCCTCGGAGTGTAGTGGAGTCTCCTTCCTTGGAGGTCTTTAAGCAGAGACTAGATGGCCATCTGCTGGGGATGCTTTGATTTGGATTTCCTGCATGGCAGGGGGTTGGACTGGATGGCCCTTGTGGTCTCTTCCAACTCTACGATTCTATGATTCTATGTCATCATAATTTGTACTGCAAAATAAGGATGAAAGTGTATATTTCCTTTGTTTTTGTTGTTGTTGTTCTTTGTTATTGCAATATAAGTAATTGCTGGAGTTTATGATCCCAATTATGAATCTTTATCTGATTCATTTTGATAATCCCTACATATTCACAGTCATGGCAATATTGTAGGGAATAGGGATTGTAAAAGTCCCCTGATCCTGCCTCAGCACAAGCTGATGTGAACAACAGAGTTCTGTTCGCTTTTCAATTGGGATATAGCAGTCTGACATTTCCACTCCCTTCTGGAAGTGATCTTCATTGCAAGGAGAAATTGCAACAGATATCCTGTTTGTGACTGTCACACTGGAGATCACTGGTAGGAGGAGGTGAAAACAACGGTCTGCTGTGTTCTGACTGAGAAGACAATAGATATCCATAATTCACAGAAACTGCTGCCCAGTAATGCAGGATTGTGGGGAACAGGCAAGGATATGCTACTTAGTTGAGTTTACTAAGTATAGTTAACTAAGTAGCCTATCTGTATCTATTTATAAGTGCTGTAAATTATCGAAATACAGTGGTACCTCGGGATACGAATTACCCAGCTTACGAATTTTTCGGGATACGAAAAAATCCCATAGGGATTTATTGTTTCGGGTTACGAACGTTTTTTCGGGTTACGAAAAAACGCCGGCGCTGTTTTAAATGGAGCCGCGGCAGAGCCGCGGCTTTTTTTCCCATTAGCGCCTATGGCAATTCGGGTTACGAAGGTTTTCGGGTTACGAAATTAGCCGCGGAACGAATTAATTTCGTAACCCGAGGGAGCACTGTATAGAAATTAAACATAATGATGACCAATAATGTACATTTCCAATTATGCTGTAGTGCAGTGGGAAACACACATTGGGCATTTCCTCTTGCTCAGTGGGAGAAAGGTGTGTTATAAATTAATTAAACAAATGAACAGCAACAAAAAACAACCCAAACATCACAAACACAATGTGCAGCTACATGTCTGGTTTCATACATAACTGTAAGGGGCAAAGACTATATGCACTTAGCACAAGAATTGCTGCTGCAGATATGCTAAAGAAATTATTGATGCAACCAGAACTGATTGCAATCTACAAATCTGGGATTTATAGAAATATACAAATCAAAATGTTATGGACTCAGAAAGATACGGACTCCAAGTTTCCAAGCTCCATCTTTAGTATATATCTTTGCATATATTTATATCCCATGCTCCCTTAATCATTTTAAGTCTATGGGGCAAGGTAGGAAATAAATTTCTGTTGAACAACCAATTTATAGATGTGAGGAATTTATTGCAAAGCACATTCTGCTGAGGGATGATATTCATCCCAATTATGCATTTGCAGTTTTATTAAAGTTAAAAGCATTAATAGATGAATTACTATGATCAGTCAATCAATGCGTTTATCACAGTCTTTGAATAGTGTACATTTTTGAAGAAAAATATGCTAATTTATTGTATCCTCTGTAAAAGGGTGTTTAATACAGATGGCTGCATGAAAAGCAAGCTGAGTGCATCTTTTTGATTTAAGCAATGAACTTGACATGGTTTCCCTTGCTGAGAGACATTCATGCTTATTTCAGTTACTGAATATGATAGTTGATGACGTATCTTACTTAAACTACAGCAAAATGTGCTAATACAGCTGAAGAGAAAAAAATGTCTGTAGAAATTTGAAGGATAGTTGCAAGACTGATAAAAAAATTAGCAGAGTGTCTTATAAGAAATGGAAAAAGCCAGTGTGGTGTCATAGTTTGAGGGCTGGACTAAGACTCTGGAGACTAGTATTCGAATCATGGCTTGGCTATGGAACCCAACTGATGACCCTGGGCAAGTCACACACTCGCAGCCTCAGAGGATGGCAATGGCAAATCCCCCTCTGAAGAAACCTGCCAAGAAAACCCGGTGATAGTTGCCTTAGGGTTGCCAAAGTCAGAAATTACTTAAAGGGCAACCAACAACAAAAATATGGCAAAATTTTCACTGAGTGACATCTTGGGTATTTTCTGACTTCATGAAAGTTCAAATATATTGCAGGTGTAAAAATACCCCATTTCCACAATACCTAAGCACCAAGAACCAGAAGCACATGCTCACATGAAGTGGAATGTTTGTTTTGCGGAGATGTCACTTCTCCATTCTGTACAAAAGAGAAAAAAGTCACAAAAAAAAATTCAACCCACTTCTGAACCCTCAAAATTAGGAAACAAACCCAAACTCTAAAAGAAAACATGCAATTTATTTCCAAGAAAAACTAAAATTATTTGTTAATATGGGACCATTTTTTACCACAATTAAAAAAAAACAACAATCTCTTCTAATGGAAGTGACCATTCTTTGAGCCAGAAAATGGAAAAAAAAAAAAAAGGAAAGGAAAGGAAAGGAAAGGAAAGGAAAGGAAAGGAAAGGAAAAAAAAGAATATAGCATACAATTGAATCCAGATATGAAAGAGATGCATCTCAGAATATATGCAGTTATGTTTATTATTGAAAAACCCAATGTGTTTTGGTCTGTTAATATTTTAAAGCCTCCTTAGGGAGCTGAAGCAAAACAATCTGTGGATATTTCTGATGTAAAAGACTCCAATATATCTTATTGGCAACTGAAAACATACAAATTGTTCTCTTTGATGCTGTAGTGGTAGTTGCAAGCAAATTTCCCACCTATGGTGCACCATCTGCTGGTTTTCTTATCTACTGTCGTACTATAGGAATAAGAGTGAGTGGATTTCTGTAGCATATGACATTCTGTTGAATGGTGACATATGACTTGTGTCCAGGCTATCTGAAGGACTGTATTCTCCCATATGAGCCTGTCCAGGCATTAAGATCTTCAGGGGAGGCCTTTCTTTCTGTATTACCTACACAGGCACATGGGACTTGGGATAGGGACTTCTCAGAGGCTGTACATAGATTCCAGAACTCCTTTCCTAATGAGCCAAGACTAGTTGTTCTTAATTCTGTAGAAAGTTAAGTTACTTTTTAAACATTACCTTTGGGTATACTTTGACCTGTTTCATGATTTTTTTTTTAAATTAGAAAAAAATCTGTATATGGGCCTTAACAGACGGCCCAAAAAAAGCCTGCTTCTGGACATCGTCGGCATGTGGCATTTAGATGCCGCATGGCCCAACAATGCTGGGAAACTGGTTTGAAGCCATCTGGCTGCCCAGATGTGGGCAGCTTCATGACACTCTGGCAGTGCGGTGTTTGTACGCCACACGCAGCCGGATCATCATGAAGCTGTCATGGGGCTGCAGTGGGGCTGGCAAAGCTGCCGAAAAAGGAGCAGATCTTATCTGCTTTTTTTCCAGCCAGGTTCAAGACAGATTGGGGCCACAGCATGTGTTTGCCATGGCCCCAATCCATCTTCAGAAGGTGCTATTTCAAGACACCCCTTCTGTCCTACCTGTCCCCCCCCCCATGTTTTAATTATTGTAAACTTCCTTCAGCTGTCTTCTAGGGGAAAAGCAGGATAAATAAAATAATAAGAAACAAAAACAACAGCAATCATGTCCATTAGAGCTTTAGTCAACAGTTTTTGTTACAGTCTGCCCTCTGCATCCACAGATTCAAATAACAATAGTTTGAAAATATTCACACACACACATACAAAATTCCAGAAAACAAACCTTGATTTTGCCATTTTATATAAGGGATGCCATTTTACTGCACCATTATATGTAATGGGACTTGAGCATCTACGGAATTTGGTATCCAGGGGGTTCTGAAAACAAACTCTAGTGGATATTGTGGATCCACTGTATTTACCATCAACATTACTTTAGCATATCATAACACTATGCATGAGAAGCCTTCAAGATGCTTGGTCATCAACTACCCTACTCAGGTCTTGCAGTATTAGGGCCATGACTTCCTTGATTGAATGAATCCAGCTGTAGTTTTGTCTCCCTTTTTACCTATTAACTTATATTTTATTAAGCAATGTTGTATTTTCCAGTTAATCATGTCATCTCATGATATGTCCATAATACGACAGACAGCCTCAGTCTAGTCATCTTGGTTTCTAGAGAGAGTTCGGGCTTGAATTGCACTAAGACTCTTTCATTGTCTTTTTAGCATTCCATGATATCTATAGAACTCTTCTCTGTCACCACATTTCAAGTGAGTTGATTTTCTTCCTGTTAGCCTTTCCCCCCCCAGTGTTTATCTTTCATAGCCATACATAGAAATCTGTTAGCAAACATCTGGGTGATGAAAAATGCCTGAATGCTCCTAAATGTCAGTGTGGAAACATGGTTCAACTAGTGTTGTCACCACACTATAGTCAAGCTGAGGTCCCTATGATGTTTCAGGCTGCCTCCCAGGTATTTATTTGTTCATCTATGCTTCCCTTTATAGTAACTATAGGCAAATGGATCTTGCAGCACCTTTGCTACTAACCAAAAGAAACAAATTGGTAGCCTAAGCTTTCATAGGCTTGAGCCCCTTTGCTCAGATGCATATCTGAAGTCTATAGAAGTCTTTGAAATTTACCTTTATAATACCTAGTATCTTAGCACTGCTGCATTTTATGCCACATTCATCTGGTTTGTTGGGATTTACTTATGGAATGAACACTTATCTCTGAACACAAGGAGCTGTTCATCTGTAGATAAAGCCATCCCTGGTTTATATAATGTTTGAAGCTCCTCAATAAACAATAGCCCACATCTTCTGAAGGGCAGCTAATCAATGGCTATATGCACCCATCTTATCTGACTTTTGCTTTCTCAAAGTATTCAAGTGTCTTGTGAATACAGAAAGTATCTTCAGGATCATTATTATGCTCTGAATTGGAAGCATCTTGAGAATGGTACATTTCTGTTTCCATGCCAAAAAGTGAATGATAGAAGATCACACATTCAAAATCTATTAGATTCTGCAAAATTATTTACTTATTCTGTGCCACTGTTAGACCAACCAATAACTGCAGCTGAATAAAACAAAAACAATGAAACAGTGACTAGAAGAAGCATATAAAGAAGCTAGGACAAAACTAGCAGGAGAGAATTAAAAACTCAAAAGCAATGCTTCTTAAGTTATGGGAGACTGGGAAGGTATTTTCCCTATGTGCTACAGATCAGCACCATATTGGTATGCATTGAGTACATCTGCCCCCCCCCCCCACTTTGTTCTCTGAAACTCATCAGGGAGCAGCAGCCAATGGCTCATTGACTGGCTCTGGTCCATGGACTACCATTTTCATCAGCATTGTCTTAGAATGTATAGCACCAAAATGAAATCAGAAAAGTGCTAAATTCTAAACATACTAAAAGTAAGGCTTCACATGCTTGGGAGATAAAAAATATATCCAACTGGTGCTGAAGATGTGCATGAGGAGTCCAGTGGATGCTTGTTTTGGCAAGGAGTTGCACTAAATTACTTCTTGGCCCCGTATGATTCTATGAAAAGACTGTAACAGTTCACAGACAAGGTGTCACCACTATTGAAAAGCTCTCACACATACTGTATACTGACCCAAAAAATCTGAGTCAACTTATCCATGGGTCAATGTAAGTAATGTGCTTTAACTCTCATAAAAATAGAAACCATCCCCTGATGAAATGCAAGGGTGTAGTTTCTCCTGGAAGTGCTACCCCCTTCTGCTCTTTCATCCATCCATCCTTCCGTGTGAACACAAACAGTTATGCCTCCTGCAATTTTGCAAGTTCTTTGGCATCATTTCCCTTTGCTTCACCATTTAGACCCTTGGTTTCATGGCCTTAAGAAGCATGTTATCATATATAAATGACTACAGGATGGAATGAGAGAAATCCTAACAAAAGGCAAAGTGTGAAAGTTCTTTGACATCACTGAGCAGAAGGCATACATTGGCTTACACTCATGATGAGGTTGTATCATGCACAAACATAAAGCCTTGGAGGAACTGTAGTGTTTGTTTCTTATTTATAAATGATTGGTGTTCTACAAGATTCCTGACAGCTGGTAAGAGTAAAAGGGATGAAGCATGTGAGAAAATCTTAGGAGGAAAATCTTGTCTAAATAGGGTGACAGTGCATATCATCGTGAATTAGCATAATAATCTATATTCCCAACTTTATAATTAATTTACTCCATTTGCCTCATCAAGTTTCCACAGTAAAAGACATTCATAAGTGGTTTAACAGTGCCTCCTTCTGTGCGGTACTAACAAGGGCTATCTAAAGTGCTACTGCTGATGTCTGTAAGAGATGTTACTGCTATTGCCACCACCCACTATGGCTGCTGCCCAGTAACATCCCCTCACCCAGTTGATGCATTTTGGCTTACTGGGCCTGGCTCTTCAGCAAAAAGCATGTCATACTTTGGAGGCCCTACCAGTAGCAATGCTACCATCAACATAGCCTCTTTCTTCCTAGGAGCACATAGTCCTAACACAACAGAAAGGTAGTACAAACTGGGGACAGGGAAACTTTGGCGCGGTACAGAGTGCCAAAAAGAGGCGCCTCCCCAGTGCCTCTCTTTGCTCTGCAGGAGTGCTGCAGCAACCAAATTGTGTGGTGCTGCTACAGAGCAAAAAAGGAGTGCCCGGAAGCGGCTCCTTTTTGCAGCGCCACTGTGATGCCAGAAAGCACCAGAGCCAGCACGGTGGCATCACAGCTGCACCGCCTCATCTGGAAGCGGCGCAGCTGTGATGTCACCGTTACGTGCCCAGTCTGGTGGGCATGCTGCAGCTGCAGCGTGTCCATGATGTGCAAGAATTGCCGGGCGTGTGGGCACTCCACCCACCAGGCAACCCTCGCACATGACAAGGATGCCACAAAGGCCCATCTGTTCTGGGCCATAGTTTCCTTATTCAGGACATAATATGGAGAAACAGAATGATTTCCCATTGGCAAGAGGGTCAGACAGTGCTGCATGTTACCATCTCATTTAATGTATGTGCCTAACATATCATATGGAAATCAAGATTTGACCGAGAAGAAGGGGAAAGAACATTAACAATTTAAGATATCCAACTAACACCATTCTGCTAGCAGAAAATAGCAGAGACTTGGAATGATTACTGAAGAAACTCAAGAAAGAAAGTGTAAACACAGGTTTACAGTTAAATATTGAGAAAACAAAAATATTGACCACAGATGAGTTACAGATTATGAAGACATTGAAATAGATATTTTCCATACCTTGGCTCAGTCAATCAGAATGGGGATTTGCAGTAAAAAAACAACAACAGAAGACTGGGATGTGGGAGGACAGCTGTGAAGATAACTAGGCAAAGTCCTCAAATATTTTGCCAAGAAATCCCCATAAGTTCACATTAGGGTCACCGTAAGTCAGAAATGAGGGCACACAGCAACAACAACAAAGATACAGAATTAAATGCCAAAGTCAGAATCATCCATGTCTTCATATTTTTAATTTTTTATGTGTGGTTGTGAAAGCTGAACAGCGAAGAAAGCTGACAGGAAGAGGATTAACTTGTTTGAAATGTAGTGTTCAATACCATGGATTACCAAAAAGATAACTAGAATAATAGAATCACAGAATGAAAGTTGGAAGAGACCTCAAGGGCCACCAGATCCAACCCGCTGCCATACAGGAAAACACAGTCAAAGTCAAGTAAATGCATTTTAGAGCATAAAAGCATGAAATAGCATTAGAAGCAAAAAATAACTAACCTGAGATTATTGTACTTTGAACAAATCGTGAGACAATATGACTCAGTGGAAAAGACAACAATACTTATCATATTCAAACGCAGTGGGAAACGAGGAAGACCATATTAAGATGGATTGAGTCAATCAAGGAAGCCACAGCCGTGATTTTACAAGACCTGAGCAATGCTGTTGATGAGCAATGCTGTTGATGAGCAGAGTTCTTGCAGGTCTCTCATGCATGAGGTCGCCACAAGTTGAAGCAGACTTTATAACAAATATCAAAGTGACTAACACAGAAAGGTGTGAAAATGAGCTATTTTAAAAAAGAAAGAAAGAAAGATGTTTCTAAATTCTTCTCCAAGTTCTCAGACCAATGTTATATGTTGAGTTCCTTGTGAGTTTCTTATTGACAATGTCAAGGTCACTAGCCCTCAAAAAGTCCCTAAGAGGCTTAGGACATTAAAACTAAGCATGGATGCTGGTTTCAGAAAGATTATGCTTCAATTTACCATAAATCAAAAGTGATCTGTAAAGTCAGCTTCTTAAGTCACACAGTATTCATAGGAGCATACAAATTAAAACAAATTGTTATTCTGTCTCAAGACATTTAGAGTAACCTGAAGAACAAGCTTCCAGTTTTTGCAAGCCTCCCTTAAAAATCACTTTTTTAATGTTTGCAGAGCCAGATGCCATATGACTTTTTAATGCTTTAAGAAAATGTTTGTAGAGCAGAGCATATGTGATGACTGATAAGAAACAGTTACTTGTGTGGTTTAAAAAGGAGGAAGATCATTAACTGTCTTAATATTTGCAGCTTGCTTCTTGCTGTCCATCTCTTCCTGTAAGAATGAGAGTAAAAATGATCCCTTCCTTTCCAGTATAGATTTTGGCAGACGGTATTATTTTCTGCACACAAACTAGAAAGCTAGATGGGATTATTTTAACCTTCTGCATTCTTTTAGCACTGAGCCCACAGGAATAGATGGGGTTTCATCCCTGGGCTAAAGGCATGCAAAAGAAGGCAAAAAGAAGGCAGACTCTAGCAAGGAAGCTTCTGCTATATACCAAGTCTATCACCAAGTCTATATATCATTGTCCATCTTGGACAATATTATCTGAACTGACAGCATTTCAAACACCTTTCAAACAAGAGTCTTTTTCACAACTACCCGCAGTAACTGGGGATTGAACCATGAACTTTTGGGATATAAAACATGTGCGGATTGCACTTACATCACTTGATAATGTGGTACTTACATAGCTTTGCAGTACTTGAGGCATGACTCCAACTAGAGCTTTATTCAAGCATTTTCTCATTTTTGGAACAGGTACAACATTCGGAGCTCATGCAAAGTTTGGAAATCACATGAGGAAATAATGCAGTCCCTTATCACACAAGTAATTTTGCCATTTTTTCAATGGAGATTCTGGCTTGTACAATGTTTCAGTCCAGCACAACTATGCTGGTAGGGATTTTCACTCCTCAAGTGTTAAGTAGTGTTTAGAACTGTCTGTAGTCTCAAGTTATCACTAGAAAAACAGTGAGCTGACATGAGCAATGCAAATATTTGCCCTCCATATCCACAGATTTTTTATCCATGGATTCAACCATCCAGGGCTTATACACACACACACACACACACACACACACACACGAATGAATGAATTATTCCAAAAATCAAACCTTGTTTTTTTCAGTAGTTGAGGCATTGAATCCATGGATAAAAAATCTGTGGATACAGAGAGCTCAATCAAATGCCGCAAAGAGAAAATATTTGCACTACTCATGTCAGCAAACTGTTTGTCTAGTGAGAACTATCGACAGTCCTTGTATTATATTACAGTATATTATATTATATTATATTATATTATAAAAAACTGATACTTTATTTTGAATTTACATGCACCACATTAAAACACATGCACATTTTAAAACAAAAGATATATCTGATCCTCAAAAGAACCTAGGATAGGCTATTTATCCTACATTTCCGTACCTTACATACTTACATTCACTTTCTCCCTTCCTATATTACCCTTCTGATTCTCTCTATCCTCTCACCATCCTAGCTGTTTCTTTCTTAACTCCTCAGTCTTCGATCTCCTTTTTCTCTTTTTTAATCCCTCCTTTCCTTTTCTGCCATCCTACCCTTCATCTACTCATTTCTTCCTCATCTTCCACTTTCATCTTCTTACCTTCTTGCCCTCTACTTACTCCTACCTTCTTCACATACTCAAACCTTTATCCACTTACTACACCTTCTATAAACCTTTCATCACTCTTCCATACCTAAAATGATCCTAAGTCATTACCTAATATAATATATAATATATAGTCCTAATATAATATATAATGGACTTGAGCAGCTACAGATGTTTTTGTATCCATGGGGTGTTCTTGGAACCAAACCCCAGCATATACCAAGGGCCCACTGTATGCACCACATGTACATCAATATATAATTAAATGACCAGGTTAATTTGCTCAGATGAAGTCACTTCTATTTTTCTACAGTACATAGAAATGTACATATGTCTGCTAATCATCCAGAGGTCAAAGGATTTCCCTCTACTCATTTCCAACACACACTGTGAGCACTACTGGACAATGTATCTTGGTAATAATTCTATCAGATTCCAAATTATCCTTGCCACAGCTTGTTCAGACCAAATACAAGTCAAGGTGTAGTCAGTATTTGCTCACCTTTTCATTCTTCAAGAAATTTGCTTTAGAAAGGAAACAAAGATAAACTACTCCTGAGGACACATTTGCCATAACAGAATATGCAGCTAGGGGGCACTAGCTTGATTACAAAGTCTGACAAGTACATAAAAGGTCAGGTATATATTAAAACATGTTTTTGATGCCCCAAAACTGAGGATTTCTGGTATGCTACTAAAAAAAATGAAGAGATCAGCTATTCCTTCCCTAGTCAATTTGCCAAATGCTGTAAACCTCTTTATGTATGGAGATCTATTGTTTAAATAACAATGTCACCTGATAAGGAGATGAGAGAGAACTTTCTCAATGGCTGCTCCTTCAGTGGGAGCGTAGGCTGCCCCCTTCCCTGCTTTCCTTTCGCCAGCAGGCAAAAATATTCTTATTTAATCAGGTTTTTAATGCTTAAGCAGGGAAGGGGTTTTTTTTATGCCAATATGTGTTTTATTGTTTTTAACTTTTGTATGTTTTTAAATCAATTTTACAGCGTTATAATATGGTGTGTTAAAATTTGACTTGAACTTCTTGTAAACATTTTTAATGTGTTATGGAAGCCACCTGGGAAAAAGGTGGCATATAAATTAAGTAAGTAAGTAAGTAAATAAATAAATAAATAAATAAAACTTTAACTTTCATTCATTTTTAAGAAAGTAAAGACCTAAATTTGCTTTTAGTCTCCTATTCTTGGGACAAAAATGTGGACATTTGTTAAGTTTTAAGTCAGAATTATGAGTAGATGAAAAACTGACAGTGTTTCACCTGATATAGCTATACTGAGGAAAGAGTTTTTAGGAACCAAGAAATGTAGGGCCCACCTGAACTGCCAGGTCTGACTCCATCCTTGATTTACATTAGCTTTTACTATCTTATCTTATGCATTCATCTTCTTTGTTAATTGCTACTGAAGTAAGTGGAATGTTAATACAATTATTTTGCACTGGTCTGTAGGGATATGGCATAATTCACCAGCATGCAACACTCCTGCACATATTTTGTGATGTTCTTGTTAAAGACTTTGTTGTTGTTGTTGTTGTTAACTGCCCTCGAGTTGACCCCCAGGTCATGGTGACCCTGACTTTTTAAAATTCTTTGATGTCCTCCCTTATCCATCATATGTTTGTAGTGTAATCCCTAGTGTCCCTTTCTTTCCTGAACTCAGCTTGGACATCTGGCATTTCTCACTCCACATATGATAAAAGTCTTTGCTGTAAAATTTTGAGAATCACTTTGTTGCATGGGAGATTAATGTGATAGCCTAGTGGGATGGTCCAGTGGTTACTGCAATCCATGATGTCCCCTATCTTGGTGGCTGCAATGTCTGTAGTCTACTATTCTGTAGATAATTGTTTTGTTTTCTATTTTTGTTTGCAGATGTTAACTCTGAGTGCATTCTGTTTCTGTAGCCTGAAACAGCTCTTTCAATATGTCATCTGTTCCTGGAGATTAAGTTCTTCTGGGTATTTAGTTCTCACTGGTTGTTTTTACTATGTCTCTCCTCACTATTAATACCACCCTACTTCATCAGTTCCTGAATAAAACTCTACCTAATTATCCAATTGAAAATGTCCCATTCCTACCCACATTAGGTTTCTCATCCCAAGTACTATAATGTTTATATTCTTTGTTTATTTCACAGTGTCTGGTTTACAATGTCTAGTTTCACTGATTCATGCATCTCACTTTTCATGTTCCTATTTTATGTGTTGGGAAGCTCCAGATTTTCTTTTGCATCTGACCATATCAGCAGTTGAATACCCTTTTGGCTTGATTCCAGTTTTGTCATTAATGCCACACTAATTATAGTTGTCCTTTTTAATTCATCAGTAGGTAGTGAACTGCCTTCTCACATGGGAGTTTCATCTTCCTGTTCTGTCACTTGCCCTATTATGGATAGTCACATCATAGCTTTTTCAAGGCAGAAAACATTCAGAAATTATTTACTGGTGCCTTCTCTACACAGTAATAATAAGAGTTAGCTAAAGTGCTTCTGCGGTTGTCTCTGAGAGATCCTCTGCTAGTATCACCCCCTCCCACTACTGCTGGTCCCTAGTAGCTGTATTGCACATTTAGTCTGAGGGCTACTCTACACATCTACAATGTGAATTGCTGTGGATTTTTGTATATTCACATTGACACTTAATTTTCTTCACTTTCCTGTGCAAATTCACATGTGCATCTATCCTGCCATTCCCACTGAAAATGCACATCCATGCAAAGCAGATGGACAGCCAGACATTTGATATTGTACATCCTAGTAAATACTTGCAGGAAATACTCCAGTAAAAACTGCAAGCCCTTTTTCTGCAGAATTTATGGAGTTCCCCCACCCCCACAAAACATCCAAATTCTTCTGAATTGCATATGGCTGGATCACAATCTATTTGATTTGAATGGAGAGTATTTTAATCATGTAGACAAGTCCTGAGGTCTAAGCAAAAGCATGTCTGGTGTATCAGTATAGCCTCTTGCCTCATAGGAGCACTCAATGGTAACACAGAAAGGTAGTGTCGTGGTGGCCTATTAAAATTTCTTCTCTCTCTCCACCATTGTCTTTTAGCATGAGGTCCCAGTAGCATTTTCTCCATAATGAGAAAAGCGGTGGAAAGCGCAAAAAGCGGTTGCCCGACTCGGCGGGCTGATCGCTTTGCTGCTAGACGCAGTGAACAACTACAAGCCCCAGAGTGCTCTGGGGCTTGCCCCGGCTCCCTATTGGTGTGCGGGGCGAAAGGGGAGGCCCTTCTGCCCCGCGACGCTCTGGGAGCCGGGCTCGGTGACCGGGAGTTCCGGTCCTCCAGGGCAGATGATTGGTTCAGCTGCCCTGGAGGAAGAGCCTCCTGGTCAGGTGGTACTGAGGGCGGGGCTTAGGCCTATATAGGCCGTGCTGCCAGCCCCAGCCCTCAGTCGGCGCTTGGCTACGGATGGTTAGGAGCCAAGCAGGAAGGGAGGAGGAGCTGAGCCTTCTCCCACCCACCCACCGCTTGGGTTTGGGTTTTTTGTCACAACTTTGGGGCGGCAGCATAGGCCAGGATCTGCACGGTGTGGTACCAGGGCTACGGAGCTCTGGTTTGGGAGTCAGTCGGGACCCGGGGGCGAATAGGGCAGGCGTATGGCCATTGCGGGGGCCATAACGCGAGAGCGCCTCCCGCTGACTAGGGGCTTAGCGAATATGTGAACGCATGGCAGAGATGCGGTCCTTAGCCTCTAGGTCATCCCAATGCCTGGTGGGTGCCAGGTTGTGGTTAATCAGACAAACGTGGGGTTGTTTGATTTCGCAGATCCTGACCTCATGCTTTGTGCCAACCCTACCAATGGTTTGCTTAATAAAGTTGTGGCCTTTCCTCCAACACGGTCTCCTATGGTTATTCGGCAGCAGCATCTGAGGCAAAAGCAACTTTACTGGCAACAACAACAACAAAAAAGTCACACGGTGACTGTTTCTGTGTTCTCTGGTAGGTTTTCTCCAGCCTCATACTGTCCAGATGTGTTGGACTAGAGCTCCTATTATTCCTAGTCAGCAAATTAGCAGGGGAGGATGGGGGTTTAAGTTTAACAAAGCATCTGCAGAGTGCCAAGTAGAGAGTGCCAAGCTAGATGGATCAACAATCTGACTTCATATAAGATCAGATTTATAGAGCACAGATCCAGTAAGTCTTTAAAAGGTTCAAGCCCCTTGGAAAATATCAGCCTGAGGCTGGTACAGTAAAGGTCAGAACTGGGCCCTTGTACCATGTCCATAGCAGGAGCTTTCTGTATGCTGTTGTTGTTTTTTAACTCAACTCTCAAACATCCCAAGTAAAATGTACAAAGCCTCTTCCAAAGAACTTCAGCTGGACTGTGTCCAACCACCATGTGGTTGGATATGGTTGGAAACCTTTCCTGGCAACAACTGCTATATACTTATAGTAGTATGAGAGAAAAAAGCAGCACAAGAAATTATCCATAAAAGGTGTAGCTGGCTGGTAAGCAGAGGCTTTTAGCTGCCAAGAGCAACTGGGCTTTCATGTTCTTGAATTTTGGAGTGAAGAATTGAAATAGTGTCTTGGCAGAGACCAAAGGAAGCAGATAGCCTAGCAATAAGAATAGCTTTATTTGCCCATAAATCAGTGCAAGGGCATATGCCTGATAGACTGTAGTTTAAAATAAGAAACAGAGAAAAGAAATCCTCCATCTAGATTTGCTGCACTGAATTGTAAACTTCACGGTACAACTGAACCATATCCAGATGAAAGACACATAGAAACTGGGTGTTTTCACCGGCAACAGGTCAGAACTACACTTTACATGAACATGGTACTGCTGCTGAAAATGAAGCTTCCTGTTGACTCCCTGTCCCCAGCCATTAATATGGAACATGGTTGGAAAGGGCATGATTTAATGATATAGAGACATGGAAAAGTTGAACTAGGTGTTAAAAGCGGCATAAGGAGCTTGGCAAGAGATTGCTCTTTTTAATGATAGCCCCATGTTATTTATGTTATTCCTTCCTAATGGAGGGATTTTGCATCAGGTCGAACATCATACTGCCAATTTTATGTTTACATGTAAAGGCATGAAGGCACAGACAGACTATTAACTGTTCAAGCCCCTGAAAGAATGGGAGGCTTCAATGTCAATGGTGCAGTGATTTCCCTTTGGGTTTTAGATTAAATTTCAAAGGTGCTAGCCAAGGTGCTGAATCTATTTAGAGGATAGGGTTCAGCATCCTGGATAGCTTCTTTAACGTTTAGACTAAAATATCAAATGATTCATTGTTTTCTTGACATCAGAACCACACACCTGCTCTGCGGATCAGTCCCCAACAGCCACTGTCAACCTGATCAACTGAGCTGTTGTTCTGTCTATCACAGTTATTATATCTGAATTTAGCCTAACTGAGACTACCTAAAGAAGTTGCAGTGTACAGGAATACCTCAGCTAACAATGTAGATGTGTTCTTGGACATTATTTCATTAACAGAAAACTTGGGAATAAATGAAAACATAACATGGAAAGAATAGGGGAAGTTTCCTGAACAACAAAAGTGAGTATTTCAATTTCAGCAAATTTTTATTCAAAACTAACCAATATGCACATGTACAATGAAACAAGCAAACCTAATAAGCCTTGAATAGGTGAACAAAACATTTTGAACCTTCCAGAGACTGCAAGAAGTCTTCTCAAATGAAATGGAATAAATAAATAAAATCTTACACTCAGGGAGTCTTTTAATTTCTTTCACCAGTCTCTACTCAAAATGGTGCCCATAATCTAAGTCTTTTTTAACATGCTAGGTGTCACTGGTGAGGCAGGCTTATCTGCTGTTCCTATTTTTGTTTTGCTGTTCATGCCTGCTCAGTAAGGGTTTCTGGCAGCAGCTGCTATTTACCTTGCCTGTTGTAAGTTTACACATATAGCTACACTAGGATAATCTAGGATCATTTAGAGTAAAATCTCATTCTTTCCCAGGTCAAGATTTATTGCATTATTTACTGTAGGTGTGTTTCTGCAACACGACACTGAAAATTGCTGTTTCTCCAGCCCTCCTTCACCATCCTCTCTTTCCAAGGTTGCTTAAAAAAAACAGTTTTTAACCTGGAGGAGGACAAGGAGGAAAAGGAGAAGGAGCAGGAGTAAAAAGATTTTATAAAAAATGATCTTCTTTGTCAGAGGCTTTGCTAAATGAAGTATACCTGTAGATCAGTCTGATAGGAAAAAAAATTCTATAGCTGGTAAAGTTAAAACTTTGTCCTTGAAGCAAGATTTGTTTGCATCCTACCACTCATTGCCTCTGTTCAAAACTGTAAGTAATGGGGGCATTTGATATGTTCTTTGCCTATTTGGTTTTTGTAGAGCAATTAAAAAAGCTGGTAAGGAAAATTCCCGTGACATGCTACTGCTGTGAAAGGATTTAGGAACTGTTGGTCATGGCAACTCTAATCCAGACCAGAAGGAAGAAATCAGGAAATGACTTAGGCTGCTGGCTGCCATTCCTGCAGTTCCCAGAAAAAACATAACACAGATACACAGGAAACTGTTAAATTAGAAAATGTCTTTATTAGATAACTGGCAGTTGGAAGCAGAATATCTTTTTTTAATGGATGCTTGGCCCACAAATGCGGCAGCTCCCTGTGTAAACCGGCCTCAGTATTTCTCCATTTGGGGAAAGTAGTAACAGACATGAATTGTGTGTTAAATAATAATAGAGTTAAGTGTTGCCACAGGCTTGTATCATCCATATGCATTGCTCTCAAATGAACTTAAATAATAATTTAGGATGATAAGTCTACTGGTAAAAACTGGATTACATGAATTACCACAACCATTTGCAATCATGGAACAAAAGTGTGTCAGTTTGAACTGGGAAACAATTCCACTGGCTTTGCCAAAAAAGGGGTGGGAGAAAGATCCAGACTCAGGTGTTTGATGCTGAATAAATTCCAAGCTATTTACATAAAAGCCAAATAACTTGTGACCATAAAGGAAGTGGGGTGAGTGAAAGAGACATTCATCAAAAGACAAGCCAAATGAGGTCATTATATTGAGGGTGTATTTTATCCGCTTGGTAGATATTTTAACAAAGGATGCAGGAGTGATTTACTTCTGTTTGCCAAGAAAACCAAGATTTCAAATAGATGTACAAAGAATGTGCAAAATTCAAGGCCTGGTTTTGTTTTTTGGGTTTTTTTTGGGAGGAGGGTTAACAAAAGAAATTTCTCCAAACAGAGGGAAATTGATAGATTCCAGTGGATTGTTGGGCTGCTGACTTTATGTATATCCACTGAAAGGCTTTTTCTGATATGTTGCAGTTACTCATGAATACTTTTAGGAAAATATTTGACCCATCAAAAACACACAGTAGTTGGCATCCTGTTGGTCAATTCCATCAAGAGTAGATCCATTCAAGTGATTGTTGAGGGTGAGTCAACACATAGATAAATCTAATACACTGGGCACTTGGTATCTGCTGAGGTTTGATTCCAAAATCACTTATGGATGCTCAGGTTCTATTAAATATAGTGGTGTAACAAAATGGTGTCCCTTATATAAAATGGCAAAACCAAAGTTTGCTTTTTAGAATTAATATATTTTTTAAATATTTTCAAGCTGTGGATTCTGGAATCCATGGAGATGGAGGCCAACTGTAGCAACAATGGGTCTACTCCAGTCAAACCTAAGAGAGAATTAGGCCACTGTTCAAACCAGCTAGATTCAGCATTTTTCGTGACAGGCAAATGGATTTATTTTTCAAAAAAAAAAATTTCTTACCTACTAACATGATTTTACATTGTGAAGAGGGAGCAAGTATGCTGGGAATGGCAGAGGTTAAAATACAAAATATTCAGGATGTTGGTAGGCACATATTTGGAGCTTTTCACAGAGAGTGATATATATTTGGTATAAGCAGCTTGGTTGAGGCCACAGATGTAGGACAGCCATTACAATATGATCAGCTGGGTTTTAGGCATAGAGCAAAGGCATGTGGCCTACAGGGCTACATGAGGTCCAAGGCTATTTTTCAGTCTCCCAAATGTCCCACAGCACTCCTCCCCAAAAATCTGGATTTTAAAAAATCTTTGCCTAAAACTGATTCATGCTCCCTAGGACATTTAATGCTATTCAGAATAGTGGTCCCTGGAGTGACGCTGATCCATGAGTCATCAGGCACCAATCCCTGGAGAGTTATCAGGAAAGAAAGAAATAATTGAAACCAGTGATCATAAACATGGTCCCAGTCACAGGTACTCTAGAGGAAAAAGAGTCATTTCCTTCCTCACTCTCAGAAAGCTTATGAAGAAAGTGGGGGTGATTTAACTATGGGTTTTTTTTTCAGAGAGAGCTGTTTTGGACTTAGCTGACTTCCTGATTTTTAAAAAGGTTTCTCTTGGGTCTTAAACTAAAAATATGGTGAAATTGTCCCCATGCCCACAGAGGGGGTGGTAAACATTTTGAATTTATTTTTCAAAAAAGAATTATTATTATTATTTTACAATTTTGGGGAGCATGTGGGTGGGGCAGGGGGACACTCCCATTGCTGACATTTGACCATCCCAATCCAGAGAGTCTAGTGGGATCTAATGAGACAAGATAATGGTCCTTTTTTTAAAGGTAAGAGGATCACATCTGGGCATTAGGTCTGTCTGAATTAGTTTAGCTTCTCCCAACACAAAAACACAACATAATAGTGGCCTAACATTTTACTGGCCTAGAAATTAATAGATATGCTTGGAATGATTCAGGAAGTTCCATTTGTTAGAACATGAGTCAGTTCTAGTCATGAATTCTGCTTGTGCTATAGTTTGATTCTTTAGGTTTTAAATTCCCCAGGTGGAACTCTTCTACACATGTCTGGATTTTGATTTCAGATTAGTATGTGCTTATAAGATGTATCTGTGATAATCAAAATAATGGCCCATGGACTAGTTCTGGTTCACTGATTCACAGTGAATTTCCAGGAAAGAAAGAAGGAGTTGGAGTTAGTTGGCAAAAAATGTTACTGGTGCCTGCCAGTTGGGGGTGGGAGTGAGTTTCCCACATCAGATAGCACGAGAAGCACTTAACTAATGTTGCTTTCTTCCTGCTGTAACATTTTGGATGGTATTAGCATGGGACAGACTCAATTTTGGAGGTAGACTAGGTCTGCATGCCTGTGAGTCCCAGGCCCTGTTCAGATCAGCCAATAAGGTCAGCCTGGGGATGGAATCGGGGCATCGCATCCACATAGCACGCAGCATCATGATGCTCCTCTGGTGCTGTGTCAACATGGCTATGGTGCCCTTTCCAGGGCACAAAAAGGAGTCACTTTTTGTGGCTCCTTTTTGCACCCTGGAAATGCCAGATCAGGGCAGTGGCATACAGTTGCCATGGTCCCAATCTGGCTGAAGAAGGGACAGCTCCATGGCAACCCTTCAGGGCTGTTTGTACACCCCCCCCCCAGTTTGTATGTTCAGGGTGAAGATGTCCACCCTGAAGGATATGACCTCAAAGGGAGCTGTTGAATCTGCCTCGCTCCCAGGTGAGGTGAACCACACAGTGATCTTCACCTATACGGTGTCCCACCTTGACATTCCATATCTCCCCCCCCCCAAAAAAAAAACAGGGTGGAAGTGGGTTTCAATTAGTTGGCAAGGAGATTTTCTGATGCTGGAATCTGGTGCCCTGTGCTATTTCTTCAATTTTAACTATGAATGTAAATGTTATTTTGATCTTACATACATTAATGTATAATTTCACCATTTTTCTACCCACTACATAAAAATGAAAGAGTTGCTGCACAATTTTCAATCCAATCACAGTTTGGGACTCTTTACAGGAAAATTATGTGCAAATGGTGCTTGAGCCTCAGAACGAGACTTAACAAGCAAAAAAGGCCTTATTATGAAGGAAGCAGTGTATTCTGCACAACATTTGATATGTACTGCAGGAGAAAAATTTAAGGGGAGAAAATGCATTTTTGGTGCATAAAAAGCATGTACAGTTTTGACCAAACAAATTTTCACCCAACAAGCTGCAAAATACAAAAACTTTTGTTGCTGTTCCCATTTTCTCACTGGGAGCCATACGTGTCAAGGCACTTTTTTCACCAATGATGTGAATATTAAGTATTCTTTACATCTCTAGAAATAATTAATATAATCTGTGACCTTGGTACGCCAACAACAAACTTGTTCTTATTTCCTTATTTACCATACTCTGCTTACTTCTCACAGCTAAAGCTGCAAAATCTGCTCATACTTTTTATTCAGAAATTGCTAACAGCTGATAACAGATCAGAAAGAATACTGTTCTACTTGTCCAGGACATCTTCTTTTTCTCTGGAACCTGTCATTGCCAAGACAATTACATCCATAATGACAAAATACTGGATTTCTCTATTTAGAGCAGGCATGGGCAGGTGCGACTCTCAAAATGTTTTTTTTGCATTCAGCTTCCATTAGGTCTAACCAGGATAGTCAAAGGTGAGAGATTATGAATATTGTTGTTCCAAACCCTCTGGAGGACTATAATTGCAAATACCAACTTTAGACAAAAAGCACATATTAGTCAAAGGGCCGTGATAGTGTTTTGGGGAAAGTGGAACCAGACACAGTGTTCTGTTTCAAATGGGTGTCTCCTTCTATCGCAAGGAACACCATGCAAAGAGGAAATACATATAAAGATGTAGGTGAATAGCCATCTACACAGTAGACTTGCAGAGGTTGAGTAATTATTTCCTTTTCCCCGGAAATCATCGGATTGCAAGTTGTCGGTGGAGCCAGATTAGGAATCTTCAACAGACCATTTTCATCAACTAGCTAAACAACATTTCCCAGGATTCTTTTCACCATTTAATGTTATCCAGTTTAAATGTATAGCTAGCATTGGAGACATCTCAAAAGTCAGTCCACCCTGTGCCCCCAACTGTTGTTTCAAGTGCCCAATGACAGATACTGTCCCATTTTCTGTGTTGAAGAAAAATTTAACTGCTAATGGAAGAGGAGAGAGTACCATCTTGTTCTTATGCCTTTGTCAGGTGCTGGTTGAGATGCTTGATAGAGGATGGCTTTATCTTTCTTTAAAGAAAAAAAAACACAAATCTTCAAGTTTAGTAAATGTTCATGACTTTTTCTTTTTATTTCAAATGTATAACCAAACTCAATGTTATTCAGCAAACCTACTGCCTAGCAAAGAACAATTTTCCTGTGTCAAGGAAACTTTTGAATTTGCCATATTTTCTTTTAGCTTGTCCAGAACATCAGTATGGAAAGGATTGTAGTTCATTCTGCTTCTGTGGAACAGGATATTGTGATCCAGTGATGGGCAAGTGCTATTGTCCACCTGGCCTAATTGGACCAATCTGCCTTCAGAGTAAGATACAATCAGCTCTGAATTTGTATCAGCCAGAGCAAAGTTATTTTTTTAAAAATCTTTATGCCTTGTATAATTAGTAATAATAATAATAATAATTTTTATTTATATTTCCCACTTCTCCCTGCGGATTGAGGCAGGATTACAACAATAAAAACATTGCAACAATAAAAGCTACAATATCATGTAAAATACACTCAGTAAGACAATAACACCACTATCAATGCAATGCATATTACGAATGGGGGTGGAGCATTTTTTAAATCTCTTATAACAGATTGGGTGGATAGGTCTGCCGGAAGAGATCCATCTTAAGTGCCTTCTTAAAGGCATCTAAGGTGGTGATGAGACGAATCTCCTCTGGCAAGCCATTCCACAATTTAGGGGCTATGGCAGTGAATGCTCTGTGGGAAGTTGTTAACCTGGTCTTTACATGCTCTAATAAATTCTTCCCGGATATTCTGAGAGTGCGGGGCAGATTCTGTAGGGAGAGGCATTCCCTCAAGTAACTCTGGCCCAAGCCATGATTGGCAGCCAATGAAGAGATTTTAATACTGATGTTATATGGTCTGACCTGGGTGTTCCAGTGACCATTTTGCATCAATTGAAGCTTCCGAACTTGGTATAAAGGTAGCCCCATGTAGAGCGCATTACAGAAATCTAAACAAGAGATTACTAGTGCATGTACCACTGCTTCAAGGTCCTTTTGGTCCAGGTAGGGACGCAGTTGGCATATCAACCGAAGTTGGTACCATGCACTCCTGGCATCCACATGGGATGATAACTGTAAAGATGAGTCCAGGAGTACTCCCAAACTGCGAACTTTGTCCTTTAGGGGAAGTGTGATTAATAGCCACATGAAAGAGATTGGCCATTGTTTTCAACATTGTAAAGTATTGCCTACAAAGATATTAATATGGCCATGAATATGATCTTTTTATGCTACTATCCTGGAGAGAGAGGAGGAAAATAAGTATAAATACAAGAAATACAATATAGTACAGTACAGTACAAAATACTCCTTAACTGTTCCCCTGTTCCTCTGGACTAGACCAATCAGAATAAAGCAGCTTAATAAAGTTGTACGTACAAAGTGCACTGGAAGATCTGGCTTTCATCCTGTAAAGATGGATCTGCGGAATCTCTTAAATGAAGTAAAATGATACTTTATATATAACTAGCATTTTGTCAACCTATATTGCATTTGTAGCACATACATACATTCTTGTTGTTTAATCCATTTGCCCTGTTGTACAGTTTTTCTTCTTTAAAAACTCTTTGTTAATTTACTAATTTACTATAGTGTGTCCCCAGGGAAGATATGGCCCCAACTGTAAACTGAAATGTATGTGTAAGAATGGTGGTATCTGTGAACCAGCAAATGGGACTTGTACTTGTGGACTTGGATGGACAGGAAGCTATTGTGAAAAAGGTATTGTTGCTTTCCATGTTCTTTCACTTGGTTGCTTATAGGTTATTCCCACACAAATGTGTGGCATGTGTTGCACATTTTCATAAATGCTTGACAAGATCATAATACTCTGGGTGAGTGATTCTTTTATATAAAAGAGAGATCATCAATACACCTTCATGCAAGAAAGGGTGTAAGTTCAGTGACAGAGCACATGCTTTGAATACAAAAGATCAGATTCAATTTGTGACATCTCCAAACCAAATGTTTTGATACCCAGCACTGCTCTTGGAAGGCCCAAGTATGTCTTTGCCAACCTTCAACTATTGTGCCTGCTTTGCCTCTTCCTAGGGAAGACAGACCTAGTGGTTCATGTCTTAATTTCTTCCCAGTAAAATTACTGTAGTGTATTCTGTGCAGCGGTATTTGGAAGCTACAGCTACTGCAACATAGAATGGCCAGACTTTTCTCTGAGTGCACTTTAGATCATTTGTCAGGTACCAACAACACTGGCTTCTAAGTTATTTTCAAGCTCAATTTGAGGAGCTAGGTTTAGCCTACAAAATCAGAAATAGCTTGCATCCAGGATATTTGGGGGAAGGAAAACACTTCTCTCATGATCCTGCCGAGATTTTGAGAACAGAAGCCCTGTCACATGTCTCACCATCTTCAGTGGCTAGGGTAGTGAGTACATGAGACAGGACTTACTCTGTAGCCATCCCTTCTGGGATTCTAGGAGGCATTAAAGGCTGAATTATTCTGTTTAGACTTAGGTGCTTAAAAACAGGACAGGGTTTCATTTTAACTGTGCTTATAAAAACTGATATTTAAAAATTACTTTAATTTGTTTTAAAGGAATGTTTTTGTTTTTATGTATTGCACTTCATCTTAGGAATCCTGGTGGGCTGAGAGGTGATAAACTCTGGTGATCTAGTCTCAATCAGTATGCAGTCCTGACCTACATGGCCAGTGGTTTGACTCACTATAAGTCAACTTCCTATGTTCCTAGAACTTCTGAAAACATTAGAATAGATGCTGCTCATTACTGTTTTGAAATTTTCCATATAGCTGAACCATGATTTGCTCATGTTGTTCTTAGCTGTATAAAATCATGTTTAATGAAAGCAAACTACCTAGCAGGTAGTAGAATGGGAGGCCATAATATATCTTTCATCATTCAGTTATTTTACATTTGGAGCAAGGATGACTTGTTTGATTTTTATATATATATAGTTGAGTAAGATTTTTTTCCCATCTCCCCCCCCCCCCTGCAGAATGTGCTCTTGGAAAATATGGTTTTGATTGTCAGCTAGATTGTGCTTGTCTGAATAATGGGATTTGCAACAAGTTTACTGGCTGCTGTCAGTGTGCGGAAGGTTATTATGGACATTCCTGTGAACATAGTAAGTAATCAACCAAGGGACCTAAGAAAAGATGGCAGAAGCTCTATATAGCAAAATCAGTGCATGCCAAGAACAAGAACCCGAATGCCCATTGAAAAGGAAGCGATGTAGAGATGCTAGTGAAACACTAGCTTAGCAGTGGAATATCTGCTTCCTAGTATTATTTAGGAACACTTATCCATGTTTGTTGACATTGTATTATGTTGTTCCTGCTGCTTACTCCATATCATTTTCTAGCAATGTTAAGAAAATACTCAAGGGGTGACATCACCACAGAGTGTGTGATCTACTCATTATGGGAAAGTAATTTCTAGTGGTACCAGGACATTGTTCTTAGTGGATATAGGTCCTCTCAATGAGGAAGGGGGAAAGGAAAATAAGTGCCCTACACTGTTGCAATTATCACTGTTGTAACATAGCCTGCCTTTGAATGAACCACTTCTCTGCTCAGAAAGTCACATAACATGTTCACACATAGCATTTTCATTATTCAGCTAGTGCAACATATCATTACACAGTTTAGGATTTTGCCACCCCAACATGTCCTCTCATTCATATAGTTCCTAGTCAGCTACTGGTTCAGTCTTCATGGGCTCTGGAACACTGTTTCTGCCTAACCCTTTTTTTTAGGAGCAGCTATGTCTCTTGAGGAATTTGATGGGGGAAGACTGAGTCTTGCATTCAAAATTAATGCAGTTTGACACCACTTTACCTGTCCTGGCTCCATCCTGTGGAATTCTATAATTTGTAGTTTATTGTGGCACCAGAGCTCTCTGATAGAGAAGGCTAAATCACTCACAAAACTACAAATCCAAGAATTCCATAACACTGAGCCATGATAGTTGAAGCAGAATCAAACCACATTAATTCTGCAGTATAGATGCAGACTTTTAAGACATGTTAGACTTGGTATTGTAGCGTTCTAAATTCGTGGTTATTGTACGATTAAATATTGTGAAAAAATTATTTGCCTGCCATAAATAAATAAAACCCAACTCCATAATCTTTTTGGTTTTTTTAGTCTGTCCTTCAGGGTTTTATGGTGTCAACTGCCAATACCAATGCAACTGTAAAAATGGAGCTGTATGCATCACAACAACTGGGCAGTGTATTTGTCCTCCAGGTTTCTATGGTGTACAGTGTGACAAAGGTAAGAACAGAAAGCCAGAACCCTATTTACATTAGCCCAACTTCTTTGGCACTGGATGGGTGGACAGTTTAGCTATGTACAAGTTTCTTTATATTCAAACACTCAGTGGCATTACTATACAATTTTTTAGGGTGGGGAGCAGTAAGTATTAATTAAACAAAATGTTTAGGCAACTTGCATTGCCTTTCTTAGAACTGAAGTATACATTTCATATATCGACCTGTTTTTCAGTATGTCCTTCTGAGATGTTTGGGGGAAAGTGTCTGCACCAATGTAAGTGTGATGGACCAGCTCAGTGCAATCCAGTTATTGGAAAATGCTTTTGCCCACCCGGCATAACTGGAGATAGATGTGATGTTGGTAAGATCATGGGAGAACACTGACCATTGTGTTTTTACACCTAACTGCTCAAAACCCTGAAACCAAATGATACAGCAAACATGAAGTGGTAAAATGAACTGTACCATTATAAGCCACAGGCCATTTTCCACACCTGCAGAAAAAAGACTTACTGCCATAAACAAAAGATATATGTAACATACAGCATTCTGACAAATTTTTATTTTCAATGAAAAGCAGCTGTCATAGAAGGCTTAGAGAGAAAAAAATCACTCAAAGGTTAGGTAAGAACTGTATTATCTCTCCCCAGTTTAAAAAAAAATAGCACGATGGAACCTTTGAGTTCCCTCAAGTGAAAATCCAATGCCATGTAATAGTTTGACTATCTAATAATACTATCCACACAGTAACTATTAGAACTTCAAGTTTAAGAGGTGAACAGGTTGAGGGGAAAGGCTGCTAAGCCCTTTTCCTGCTCAAACTTTTCCTGCTTAAAAGGTCCTTCTTAAGTTAGTTTTGCATCCATAGGGAGAAAAGATATAGTTAATCTATGATGGATTGGGAAGCAATTAAAAAGCAAACTGGCACCGGCAGTCTGCCATGGTATCATCCATTTTACCTCCAAAGATTCTGACGTTATTCCCACCTCATTTTGCCATGTATGGTGATCAAGTCACTGTTAGAACTGCAAAGACCCTTAATTTTTCCCCATTTTTTCCTGAAGCCTTATTTTTGAAAATATCACTTAAAATATTGGTTTATAGAAATTCTCTTCCACAATGATGAATGAGATGTTTAAGGCAACATGTTCATATATTTATTCCCCCTGCATTCTTTAAAAAAATATGTAGCAGGTAGACTGTCATATAAGACTATCTACAGCAGTATTGGAGTTAAAATAGCCATCCAGCCTACTATTATTATTTTTATATGCTCATTTTTGTCACACTTTGGTATAAATTTCTACAAACATTCACAACTGAGCCATTACAATTTCCTCTAAGTGGATTTTTGTATTAGTTAGAGTGAGTATTTCAATCTGTGGACTGTCTCATCATGATTTAATCACTCAAAGACTTCCCACGCCCCTGATAGTAATTTCAGTGAGAGAATATTTCGCTGAAGGAAAGTTCAAAGTTCCTATTACTGGAAGGCACTGTGAGGCTTAAATGTCATTTGTAGATGTGACCCCCAAGTAAAAAGGAATGGAAACAGTATGTTGCTTACAGGTTCTAAAATCTGCAACCTACAATGGAAGGGAAACAGTAGAAAACACTTTTAAACACACCCAGAATGTTGAAAACATAGAAGATAGTGCCGCCCAAGAGCTAAAAGAAAGGAAATGACTCTTTTCCTAGCTTGCACAGTCCTGTGGTCAGGATTCCAACTAACTCAGTCTTTCAGTTCTTGTGGTCTGGATGGATGGACCACATATTACAAATGAGAAAGACTACATGAATTCAGACAGCTTTTCCAGCGATACATTGTTCATTTGTTTTTGTTTAGACAACTGGCAATCACAAGGGGGAAGCTCAGCACAAAAAATGAGAGTGAAGTTTTCAACTCCTGCAAAAAAGAAAAAAGAAAAAAATGGGAGTCACTTTTATTTTCTTCTAAACAATCAGTGCAACCCCCAAAGCTTAAAAAGCTGTTATGGGACTGGTTTTATTTGCATTTTTATTTTCAATTAGGCCCAGTTCATCTGTGATATAACCATGAGCAGCTGTGACTGTGCAGCAGCTATAAAGATAAAAGGCCTGATTTTAATTTGAACTCTGGTAAAGCACCCATTAAACAACCATAACGTTAATTAAAAAAAAGAGCAAGAGAATATATAGCAGGTTTTTATTGGGTTGCTTTCTCCCCCTCTGCTAAATTAACATTGCAGACTTTCAAACAGATGTCTAAAATTCACATTGTTATGAACATGAAAATGTGGTTATTACTTAAATTAAAATCAGGCCCAGAGGTGTTTGCGAGAGCCTGTCTCATAACATTCCCTTAACTGAAAGAGCTAAAATGTCTGAATTAGACTAAAGAATTCTCCCACACATGGGGGTGGCAATTATAACTGGCCAGTGAATCATTCTAACTAATATAATAGCTCAGGTGCTGGTGAAAAGAAAAGATCTTTTGTGTTGATCACAATCCAGATGAAAGAAGGTGTGTGCAGGTTAGAAAGGGAGGTGTGGGGCAAGAAGGGTGTCATTAACAAGCACCCAGCAAGTCCCATCTAAACCCAGTTTTTACATTACTAAAGCAGTATGACAGGCTTTCTGGCAGTTACCACACCATCTCTTGGTAATATAAAATTTGGGGTCCAGAGTTACACTTTGGTTGTAGTGTATAGCTTCTGCATTGATGAAGATGATGCCAAAAACAATTGCAATAAACACAATATTCATGGGCTAATTAACTATCTCCTTTTGTGTCTAGCAAAGAATTACCTATCCTGTTTTCGTGACTGGTCATGCCAGAGCAGAGTATGCTGGGAAAAACAGTGTCCTCCCTTTGTAATTCCACTTTCATATGTTTCTGGACTATATTTGACACCTACTTCTTGTCCATTTGCTTTGTTAACACTTACAATTCCCTTTCGTTTGGCAGAACGCAGCTGTTTTGTGGATAAAAGAATGGGAATTGGACCTATGAGACCTTCATTCCAATCCCTGATTCCACTGAAACACTTTACTTTTCTAATGCCTTTCAGCAAATATTTAATCAAGCAATCTATGTGATCAACTGAACAGCAGGTTAAAATTTGCTACCAAATTGTTTAGGGGAGTGATAGCAAAATAAAGGATCCCATCCCATAAGGGGAAGTTCCATCACCACTGGTGCACCCATGTCCTCTGCTCTGTGTCAAATTTTGTGACAAATACATTTATATTGGCTTTTATTTTCAGTTTGCACCTGAAAGTGGCAGATTCAGCAGTTGTCATTTTTTGATTTGTACAAATAAGGACACTGAATGACTTTAGTCTAAAAGCACACTGCTGAACAGGGATGCAATTCTTCATTAGGTTTCTTCTCAGAGGTACCAAGAAATAACCAGCAACTTTCATCCCTATGTGGAAAAATCTTCAAAAATCACAGTTTTCAAAAACGATTCATAATTTGGGACCTAGGGGCTCAACAGACTGGCAGGAAGGGGCAGTGAAACGTTGCCTCCTTCTGCCCCAGAAGCAGGCTATGGCAACCACACTCCGTGGCCTGTGCACAGAGCAAAAAGAAGCCCCGAAAAGGGGCTTCTTTTTGTGCTGTAGAAAAGTCACCATAACCACTGTGGCACAGCATTATGATGCCCCTTGTGCGCAGCACTGTTTGGGTGCTGTGCATGAGGGACACCATCGTGGAGCACTCTGTGTAAACGGGCGAGTGCCAACATGGTGCCCCGGCAAAGGAAGAAGGGCTTGGAGTATGTGAATGCTCAGCCCTTCTTCAGCTCTACTCCACAGTCAGGCTGGCACAAAGTGCCGGTCTGTACTGCCTCTTACTCTGTGGGGACAAAAAAATCTCATGTGGTTGTATTGTGGGGGACAAAAAAATCTCATGTGGTTGTATTTTGGGGGGTCAAAAAATCTCATGTGGTTGTATTGTACAGAAATCGGTATTTTGTGTACATAAACCAGCTTTCTGCACATGAAAGCCTTTTCTGCATCAAAAATAATATTTCAACACCAAAATATTAATTCCTGCACAGAAAATGCTCTAACTGGAAATTTATTCTCTGTAAAATTTGCACATTCATAATTTGCATAGAAAACAGCATTTTCTACACAGAAAACAGCATTTTATGCACAGGAATTAATGTTTTTGCATTGAAATAACATTTTCCACACAGAAATTGTTGAGTAGGCCCAAGCCATCACCTATCTTTGGGACTAGCAATTGGATTTATGACAAGATTAGAGCAAGGACATCTTCACTGATGCAAACTTGCTTTTCCTGCTCCCTTAGCTGTGCCCTCAGGTAACACAAGCACACCAGAAATATAGTGCAAAATTCTGTTGCAGGACCACACTTGTAAATATGTAATAAGTATACCAAATTAACTGACATAAGATATGGGTGATCACCATTCATATGGCTTTTAAGGGGATTAGAAAGTTCCTTGATGATAGGTTTGTTGGGAGCTATTTACAATGAAAGCCATAGAATCATAGAGTTAGAAGAGACCACAAGGGCCATCCAGTCCAACCCCCTGCAATGCAGGAACTCACAATCAAAGCATCCCTGACAGATGGCCATCCAGCCTCAGTTTAAAAATCTCTAAGGAAGGAGATTCTAAATGGAAGCCTGCCTGTTCAAAGACAGTATACATCCAAATGCCAGATACCAGCAACAACAGCGAGGGAAGACTATTTTCATCAACCCTACCTGTGGCTTTTCTAAGTGATCTCTGGCTGTTTGCTGGTAGAAAAAGAGTGCAAGACTGGGAAAACCTCTGATCTGCTTGTTTGAGGCTCTTCCTGTGTTCAGCACTATATTCATTTTGAGAATTTATGGTCTATTAGATTCTCAAAATATTATCTGTATGATTTGTGTCAAGTCTCACATAATATATCTAACAGTGTATTTATCTATAATTCTCCAGGTGGCCCTCCAAAACTTCCTTCTTATGAAGAACAAATTCAGGAGAAAGGGAATGCTTTTTCAAGACTGCCACAACAGGAACACTTGGACTAATAAATGAGCTGTTTTAAATGCACAGGCGGTATTTAACTCTGGAAATGAGAGCTGCTATTCATTTCAGCTTGAACTGTACTGAAAAATTCACACTTCTTCATGCAAGTTCACAATGTCCGTTAAGTAGCTAGGTCCCTTTTAAAATTGTTTAGCTCTGTTCTTTTCTGTTTGTTTATTCTTGACCTCCTGCTTCCTTCAGATTAATCTACTCTCAGTGTAATTTCCAAGTGTCAATCCTGTGTTTCTTACAACCACAAAACACAGAGAATTTTTCTTCTTTGTCATCAAACATATTGGGGGAACCGGTATTTGAAATGAAGGATCACAAAACTTTGTTTGCTACAGAAACTGCAAAAGAAGGATCTGAATAGGGGTTTTTTGGTGGTTGTTTTTTCCTTTATCAAGCCAAAATATTCAAGCTGTGCTTAAGGAAGCAGAGTGTTTTCAGAACAAACAGTAGCCATTGTTTCAACAGGAGGAGATAATTAGCAAAAATAAAATATCTGTACCCCAATCCAGCAAGAAGCTCCACTTGCAGATGCTGACAAGCAGGGGCTCAGCACATCACAAGACAAGCAGAAGATTGCAGTGTTTTTGTATTTTTTAATCTGTATTGTTTTTTTAATCTGTAAACTACTTTGTATCCCAATTTTGGGAGAAAATCAGGACATTGATGATGACGATGACGATGATGATGATGATGATGATGATGATGATGATGATGTAACAGACTTCCACATTCAAACATAGATATTGATACCTATTCAGCTAATTAAAATGATTAAGGTTGGGATTGTGCATGCATTTACTGGAAAGCAAGCTCTAAAAAGGTTTTTGATGCTGTTGGACTGCAAGTCCCAGTAGCCCTAGCCATCCAGCAGTGAGGCATGCTGGGAACTGCAGTTCAGTAGTACCTGGAGGACCACATAATTCCCACCTCTGGCCTAAATCCAATTATTAATTGCAATGATAAAAGCCCCCATGAATCAATGGAACATACCGATATATTGACTTACCAAGTTCCCATTGATTTAGTGGTTCTACTCTAGTTTGGCTTAGTAGTTAGTTTTAAACCAAGGGTCAGAAATATTCAGAACTCCAGACATTGGTGGGCTGCAACTCCCATCAGCCCTAGGAAGCATTCCAACAGTGAGGAATGCTGGGAATTGCTGTCAAATAACATCTGGAGGGCGGCATGGTTCTCATTTCTAATTCAAGCCTAAGGCTGAGTGAATGAAATGGGATTTAAGCTTGAGGAGACATGTATAGGATCTGCCATGCTGTAAATTATGCTTTTGATATGGATGGAGATTATATGAAACTTGAGTGGGAGTGAGCAGAGAGTGAAGTCTGTGAAACTTAAGAATAATTATGAAGAATAAATTTTCTAACTGGAGTTTTTAATGGACCACTTTGTCTGAGTAAATAAGTCTTTAAATCTTTGAATGCTGTCATTATCCTGCACTGGCAGAGTTGTCATCATTAATGAATATATCTTTTGATGAAAATTCTGAGGGCTGAAGTCTTACCCAAATCTATGACTTAATTTTTCATCTCTAGAGCCAATAATCCCTCTCAGCTGCAATGAGAGCTACTTAACATTAACAGACATTGATTATCTAATACTTTGCACTTCATCCAAAAAGTGTAAATGAGCCATCTCTTATTCACTTACTTTAAGGTCTAAATGCTACAAGTTCTACTTCCATAACAGTGAAACTCTAATGGTCTCGGATATTGTTGCGTTTCTTGATATGTATTATCTCTAGATTGTCACCGTTCAGAAATTCCATATCGATATCATGCCAATAAAGTGGTTGAGAAATCACAGTAGTAATAAAAGATAAGGAACCATGTTGTGATAAATACCACAGGATCAATACAAAGATGACTTAGCTGTAAACACATTTCCAAGTCCAGCTCTTCTTCATGGGAAAAAAATATTAAGCAAAACCATAATAAGGGGGAAGCGGGTAAGAAGTATGAAAAATGGACATGCTTGAAAAGTCTCAAAGTCTGAATTGTGGCAGAATACCTGAAGTGTTGTGTGTATTTAATTACACTAAGCCAGTGATGGCAAACCTTTTAGAGACCAAGTGCCCAAACTGCAACCCAAAACCCACTTATTTATCGCAAAGTGCCTTATCCCTCTGCCTTTATAGTAACGAACCCGGGCAAACCCTGAGCTGGAGTAATGCCGTGCATGCCCACAGAGAGGGCTCTGAGTGCCCCCTCTGGAACGTGTGCCATAGGTTCACCCTCCCTGGACTAGGCTGTGCTAAATGCAAAATGCTTCAAAGTTCTACCAGAGGCTACTGCAACAAAGATTCAACACTCACCCATTTTACACTAAAGATGCAGCAGCCTGAAGTTACTCAGATATGCCTCCACCACTTGATGGAAAACAAATATCCTTTGCAGGGCAGATAATGAAGAAAGGCAATCAACTGAAAGTACAGTGGGCCCTTGGTATTAGGGTTCCAGGACTTGCTGTGGATATCAAAATTTGTTTATGTTCCACTCCCATTAAACACAATGGCATGGTAAAATCGTGTCCCTTATATAAAAAGATAAAATCAATTTGCCTTTTG
This sequence comes from Sceloporus undulatus, assembly GCF_019175285.1. Classification (NCBI taxonomy): domain Eukaryota; kingdom Metazoa; phylum Chordata; class Lepidosauria; order Squamata; family Phrynosomatidae; genus Sceloporus; species Sceloporus undulatus. The sequence continues at coordinate 253,400,667 of NC_056524.1, forward strand.
GGATTTATATATTTTAAAAAATATTTTCAAGCTGTGGATGCTGGAATCCATAGACACAAAATCTGTCGATACGGTAGACTGAGCGTACAAATAATCAAGAAATAATGAGTATGAGTTATTGACATGCTATATAGGTGCCCATCTCCCAAACCAGTTCTCATATTACTTGTGGCACTGTTAAAGTCACAACCATGTATATTTATTTGAAGGATTGTACCATCCAAGGTAATTTATGTGGCTTGTTGTGTGCTTATTGTGTGCCTGCAAGTCATTTCTGATTTGCGGAGACCCTAAAGTGAACCCATCACAGTATTTTCCTGGCAAGGTTTGTTCAGAGAGAGTTTGCCATTGTCATCCACTAAGGCTGAGAGTGTGACTTGCCCATGGTCACACAGTGCATTTCTATGGCTAAGCAGCTGTTTGAACCTTGGTCTCCAGAGTGCCAGTCCCACTTCAAAACTACTACACCATGCTGGCTCTCTTAATTTATGTGGTACAAGTTATTATTCTCTATCACAATGGGAATGAACCACTAAACCCAAATCTTCATTCTGCTGTTAATAAATTCCAGCTTGCACCACATGGGGGCACATTCTGACAGCACAGTTGACATGGTGAACTCACTTTGTGGATAAACCCATAAGTAATTGGGCATACCAGGCTAAATTGGATAAAGGATTCAGTGGTACCACCCCACTGCCACAGCATACCCATCTGGTTTCATGGATTCTGTAATGAAAGAGACATAACTGGTGAGTTTAAAAATGCCCACTCCACCTTAACTATTACTTTAGTGAGTCCCATTGCACATTCTTTGAGCTTTAACAGACTATACTTCTATCTAGTTAGTCTGCCTATCCATGTTGTGATACTTTTCTACCAAGTACAGCACCTGACACATAGCTGATGATGCTTGTTTATAAGGAAAGATTTTTGTCTTCTGTCAGGTTCAATTAAATTGCCCTTCCCAAATAAAGTTAGGTACTTTCTCTGAAGATGCCAGCCACAGATGCTGGCAGAACATCAGGAACAAACTCTTCTAGAACATGGCCACATAGCCCGAAAAACTCACAAAAAGCTATGGATGCCAGCCATGAAAGCCTTCGACTTCACATAAAGTTAAGTGCATTTAAGCACCAGTGAAATCAATGGGATAAATAAGTTGTATACACTGAGCATAAAAACTCTCTCTGGACTCTAGATAAATGATATATCTCCTGCTTTATGGCAAGAAAGCTATAAAGTGATTAAGGTTCATTGCAATTAAGTTGCTTACTCAGGAAATATTTAATTTGATATAAGTTAACTATAGTGGTTGCACCTACACTGCAGAATTAGTGCAGTTTGACACTGCTATAACTGCCATGGTGCAATGCTATGGAATTCTGAGATTTGTAGTTTTCTGATGTGTTTAGCCTTCTCTGTCAGAGAGCTCTGCTGCCACCACAAAACTACAAACTCTGCATGGAAATGCTGTGCTTTACTGCAAGCAAGCAGGATGAGACATATCCTGAAACAGGAAACATAGCCAAGTGATTACAGTAGTGCTGAGGCCTCTGGAAGACCCCGGTGGATCTCATTACTGATGTCATCATTTTGCATCTGGCTATGGGGAGGTGCCAGGCACTTCTGCAACCCTGGCTGTTTGACACAAACCATAGAATAGCTGCTCAGGGGCTTTACATAAGTATTGGAGGGAGGATAGATATGTAGAGGGAGGGAAGATTAGCCCTCATGGTGCCCATCCACACATCTAAGGAATGCTTAGGTATGCATAATCAGTTATGTAATAGAATAAGCTGGCCATAACATAGTAAAACTGAAGAATGTGTGGCCTTCCAGATTATGTTAGTCAGCATAATCTTTAGCTTTGACTTTATTGGTTAAGGCTGAGCTTGACAATTCAGTAACTTTTAGACACAGCCACACATTCTCCAGTCCTGCAGTACAGAATTCATTGCTCCTTGCCCACCTTGGGCAGAGGGAGATAGCCCACTGATCAAGGGAAAAAAGCAGCTTAGCTATGCTCTTCATGTTTCCACTAGCATTTAATATGGAAAATGTGTGATGTGATAACATTGGATTGTGAATTGCTTTGTCCTTGCTTCACATTATTGGCTGCTGCAGGTGGTGGGGAATACAATGCAATGACTTCACAGTCATGTGCTTCTTTATAATCAAGTTCATTCTGCCCACCCAGAAGCATGGCAGTTCTCCTTCAATCTGACTAGTATTTGAAACAGCAAAATATTACTTTGGATATGGTTTTAAGTGGGACCTGAGACCTTTTCATAGAGTATTTACATTTGGCTCAAAGCTTGGCAGAAATGAATTTCAAGTAACATAGTTGCTTATAAGGATCTGCTTTTTTTTAAAAAACGGCAAAAGGAGCTCATATTTCAAAAGCAAAATAGCAAGCAAGAACAAAGCCACTTTATTGGTATAATGAGTAGCATCTGCAAATTACTTTCAAAAGTTACTTTTAAAGGCACTGACAGGCTTTTTTTCAAGTGTTATGCCACTATCTCATCAATCCTTGGGATTCCCCCCCCCCAAAAAAAAAAAGAGTAACACAAAGTAATGAAAAGGCAGTGAGCAAAAATTACGGTGGGCCCTTGTTATCCGCTGGGGTTTGGTTCCAGGATGCCCCGTGGATAACAAAATCCATGGATGCTTAAGTCCCATTAAATACAATGGCATAGTGAAATGGTGCTCCTTATATAAAATGGAAAATCAGGGTTTCCTAAAATATTGCAAGAAGTACTGGAAATGAATTACAATGGAAAAGTAGCTTTCTAAATTGTGCCGTGAATGGCACATATAAGCAGAAGAAAGTGTGAAGCTGCACTCCTTGCTCCCAGCATCATATATCCACACTCCGCAGCTGTCCCAATTTGGCAGGTACAGTCCCAATTAATCCTCTAACTTCCCATTTTTTTCATCTACTTTAAAATCTTCCAGTTTCTTTCACTTCCTTCCATATTCTCCTTATCCTCAATTTATGTTGATTGGTGATAAATGAGTTCAAAAATGCAAAAGTAGTTTGCACCCAGGAAATTTAGTGTCAAGAAAGGAGAGGCAGAGCAGACTCTTGTCCTTTCCAGTGAGCTCAGGCAAAAGCAAACTATCATATATACTTGATTATAAATCAATATCATGTATCATGTCCCTCCCTCTACATATGAAGCCACTGGGAGAGATCATCCAGAGACATGGGGTGGGGTGTTATCAGTACGCTGCTGACACCTAGATATACTTCTCCATGTCTCGGTCTTCAGCTTTGACTTCAGATGGCATCTCCCCTCAAAATGACTGTCTTAAAGCAGTAATGGACTGGATGAGTTAAAACAGATTGAAACTGAATCGATACAAATGGAGATACTTATGGTAGCGGCCCTGAACACAGGTACTGGGATACAACCTCCTGTCCTAGATGGGGTTACACTCTCCTTTAAGGACTGTGTTTGCAGTCTGGGGATGTTTCTACATCCATCGCTTCAGGTGATAAATCAGGTGAATGTGATGGTCAGGAGTGGCTATTATCAGCTTCGGCTGATATGCCAGCTGCACCCTTTCCTGGAAGTAGGGAATCTTGAAACCATGGTACATGTGCTGGTAACCTCACATCTTGATTTCTGTAATGCCCTCTTCATGGGGCTACCCTTGTGCTTGGTCCAGAAACTTCAACTAGTACAGAATACGGCAGCCAGATTAGTCTCGGGCACATCTAGAAGAGACCATATTACACCAATCTTAAGATCTCTTCACTGGCTGCCCATTAGTTTCTGGGCCCAGTACAAGGTGTTAGTTATTACCTTTAAAGCCCTAAATGGCTTGGGTCCAACCTATCTCTGGGACCGCCTCCTTCCATATAATCCACCCTGCACATTAAGGTCCTCTGGGAGAAATTTACTACAACCAATAAAAACTAGGCTGTCTACAACTGCCCAGAGGACCTTCTCGGCAATCGCTCTCACATTATGGAACGGCCTGCTTGATGAGACCCATCATATAATCACTTTAAACAGCTTTTAAAAAGCTGTTATGACACATCTCTTCTGGCAGTCCATTCCTGAATAGACCACCAAGAAAAGGAAAACCAATATATTGACCCTGATCAGCTGCTGTTATGCTTTATTGCTTGTTGTTTTTTATTATTGTTCATTGTTATTTGTTTTTAATATGTTTTTTAATTGCAAATTGTTTAATCTTATTTTAAGGGAGGGAGGGAGGGAGGGACATGTAATGTATAACTTTTAATGTTGTAAGCTGCCCCGGTTGCCTTGTTGGGGCAGAATAAAAAATTATTAGTAGTAGTAATTGGGGGGGGGGGTTAAATTATGAATTATGCAGTCTTTGTACCCATGAGTACCTTCTATAAGGTATTTGCTCCATGGAAAGGCCAGATCAGGGCTGCAGCATGTGGTTACTGCAGCCCCAATCTGGCAAAGATGGAGGCAGCTGCATGCCACCCCTTCAGGGATGGTCTGCACAGCCCCTTTGTCTCCTGCAAAAGGACAAGGGCACGTTACAGACCGCCCTAAAGCGGGCTGTCTGCCACTGTCGTCATTAGCTGCGCCGAGAAGCCTCAGCGGCCAGACCGCGAGGCTTCCCGGCGCAGCTAAAAAGAAGCTCCGAAATGGCGCTTCTTCTTGGCACCCAGAAGTGGCACTGTGAGGCGCAAGGCATGCACTCGCGGTGTCACTTCCACTGCGCCATGTCCGGACGCTGTGTGTCCAAGACATAAAGATGGCGGCCCCCGTGTGGACAGGCGCCACCATTTACTACTCGCTCCGTGCCTACTAGGAACAGGGCCGGTTAGGAAGGTAAGACCCTTCCTAACCCTAGCATGCCCCTTTCTAACCCTAGTACGCACGGAGCACGTACTTTGTGCGCTTCTGTAACACACCTAGGTTATTTATCCTGCAGTAGATACATACAAGATGAAATCATGCATACTCTGTGGTGGAGTGGATAATGTTTTAAGTCCTGCCCCCATACATACTGTGTCTTTATGTTCATTAAAGCAACTATCAGACAGAAACAAATAGTGATTATGCATTGTTTCTAATGAATTTCCATTGATAGCTTGCCTCATCATCCTTTTGAACTGTGTAAATAGTTTGTACTATAAACATGGCAAACACTGCTATAGTTGCAAACTCAGGTTTGAGTTATACATGAGAAAAGAGTGTTGAGGTGAAGGAAAATACATTTGGGAAATGTTAAGTTTTTACAATTTTCTGCCCTTTGGGTTAAATCGATTTTTGTTTAAAAAAAATCCCCTCTTTGGCTGAATGAAATACCAAAGGAAATTGTGTCACTCACAATATTGCTTAGCATGTTACATAGACTTTTAGCTATGAGGAATCTGGCCAGGTAGCTATTATACATATTTTGTTTGCATGGGGAATATGTATAGTTTATATTTCATAAATGCACCATAAATGTTAACAGACTTGTTTATACTCTATAAGATTTCAGTATGAATTTTGTTCTAATACAGCTGTAGCTTAGTGCCAGCAGTGAAAACAGTAAAATAAATTATAAATGTGCCTGGACAAAGTCACTTTGGTTACTGATTAGTTTTGAAACCCTATTGAAATCAGTGAATACTGTGTTATCTCTTGTAAAATATGCATCACACCAGAGTCCTGGGGCATGACATTAGGTTTCACAGCTGCTAAACAAGAAGGAACAAAACTACCAATGAAGGAAATGGGACAAAAATCTATCATATTATTTTACTTTTTTGTCAGGGCTGTGTGTGAGAGAGATACACACTTTGGCCTGAT
>NC_056524.1:253406471-253510236 GCF_019175285.1 Sceloporus undulatus
ACAGACAGCCAAAATAAAGCTGCTTCGAGTCACTTAGGAGGTATGGTGTTTCAATGATGCATGCGTCCTAAGAGTCTGGAAGCTTCACCAAAGTCACACTTTGGCCTGATACAGACAGCCAAAATAAAGCTGCTTCGAGTCACTTAGGAGGTATGGTGTTTCAATGATGCATGCGTCCTAAGAGTCTGGAAGCTTCACCAAAGTCGCACTCCAGTCCTTAGGAGTGGAGCATGGCTTCGGTGCGGCTTCTGGACTCTTAGGACGCATGTAACATTGAAACACCATATCTCCAAAGTGATTCGAAGCAGCTTTATTTTGGCTGTCTGTATAGGGCCTTTGTTTCTTTTGGCCAGTATGCAAACTTTTTAATTATTAATTTTATGTATTTAAAATTATTTTAGGTCACCCTTAGAGATGAATTCCACTCCACCGCCCCTGTTCTTTTTGACAAGGTTTGAGTGAATGTCCCCCCCCCACCCCCAGTCTGTATATTTCAGTCTATTTTCAGCATTCATAGGAAGCCATACTTCTTATATTCTGCCATTCATTCCTTACAATGCAAAATTGGAGACAAGTAGAATCTCAATTTATGTTGGAATTGCATTCCTAGATTTGTGATGTAAATAAATTACATAGGGAATTATTTAGAGACTGGGAGAATGCATTCTGATGGAGCTGAATTAGCCATTTCACTCAACTCACCACTACGAGGTTTAAACATGAAACAATCAAGTTTTTATCTTTTCCATGCTTATAGAAATATACAGGTGCTCTCTAGAAGGAGCAGAAGCAGCAAACGCTGATCCCATCATGGCTTCTGTACTAGTGATTTGAGAAACCCTATTTTTCTTCTCGTCATTGAGAACTTAGGAGAATTTTTTAAAAAAATATCGTTCCACAAGTCCCCTCTTTCAAAGGTGATTTCTTCTCCCCTTCATCAGCTAGCAAATATTTTCACAATTTCTCGAATGACAATAAAGACAAGTTGAATAATTACGCTAATTACTTTCTTGCATTCAAACTCAATACCATGTACAAAGGAAGTTTGGAAGAGGTTTAAAGAACATTCCTATGCTTTAAAAAAACCTGAAGGCACACACACAAAAAAGGGGAAAAGCCTTGTCTCAACAAATAAACTGTGCTTGAAGCCCCAACAAGAAATGCTAGAGTTGAAGGGACCCTCAAGGACCATCCAGTCCAACCCCCTTCTGCATGAAGTAATAACAGGAATACATGGTATCCTAAGGACATGTAGTCTGACCCCTGTTCAACATCAGGATGGCACTGGAAGATGGGACAAACCAAGGGTTTTCTTGGCATAGAGAGCAGTTTTGTGCCAGGGCTGCCCCTACACGCGGAGACAGTGTGACCCTCACAATAGAAGGGGAGGTGGTGTGTCAAATTGGCAATGCTCTTCTGCCAAGCAGGAATCTCAAAAAGGAGCGGAGTGGGTGCAATGGCAGAATTCTGCCATGATGGATAAAACCTAGCATTCAAAGGATTCCAAAGGTCATCCAACCACCAACCCTCTTCTACCATGAAGGAATACCTGAGTTGGAGCGGACTGAGAGCCTGTGACTTGACCAAGGTCAGCCATTGAATTTCTATGGTGAACTGGGAGGCTAGAGTGTAATCCCAACTCAGCACATCTAACTCCACAGGATGACATTGGGTAAGTCACACTCTCTCATTCATGGATATTCTTCTGCACTTTCCTTGCCAATTATTATTATTATTATTATTATTATTATTATTATTATTATTGCATGACCTTAGCATCACCATGGGAGAGGGTGCAGAGAGAGAGAAGTTGGTCTGCCCTGCCTCTGAGGCTGGAAGTGTGTGACCCTCACAAAAGAGAAAAGGGGCAGGGTGGGGTGCAATGGCAGGAATTCTGCCATGATGGATAAAACCTAGCATTCGAAGGGATTCCAAGTGGTCATCCAACCACCACCCCTCTTCTACCATGAAGGAATACCTAGGAGTTGGAGTTGAAGCTGAGAGCCTGTGACTTGACCAAGGTCAGCCAGTGAATTTCTAGTGGAACTGGGAGGCTAGAGTCCTATATCCCAGCTCACCATGTAAATGCTTATGGTTCGGCCCTTAGGTTTTGTTTCATTTCAAGAAAGCCTCTTTAAATAATAAAGTTACTATTTATTTATTTTATTATATTCTATAATGGTTTGCTTTTGGGCAAGGATGGTTCAGAATGTCCCTGAGGCTGAGACAATATGACTACCCAGGGTTACCTCTGCATTTACGTGGCTGAGCGGGATAGATCCAATTTATTATTATTATTATATTACCCAGCTCTTCAGCCAAAAGGCTATCAGAGCAGCTTACAATGTTAGACATTTCCCTGCCCTCCTCTCTGCACCCTCCCATGGTGAGTGCTAAGGTCATGCAATAATAATAATAAATATTGGCAAGGAGAGTGCACATTCACTCAGCCTCAGAGGCAGGGCATGAAAACCTCTCTCCTCAGCTCTCTCAAGGTGATGCTAAGGCAAACCTACTTTATTTTGCAAATATATATATGTATGTATGTTATATATATGGCAAGGAGGTTCAATATCCATAATCCAATGCTAAATTTCACCCTTCTTCCTCTTCTGTGAGAATTGAATGGCAGAGCATGGCATAAAGGGCAGAAGCCTCCCCTTTTGTTCTCTTTGTTTTTCAAAGCAAAGCAGTAAGTGAGCAAAGTTAGGGGGGAATCACCCTAACAAAGGAAATAGCCTCTGGTAAAACCCAGAATAAATGGTAGCTTTTCTTTACGCAAAATACCCAAATCCTGGCCATCCGATTTCAGCGTGAAAGTTTCGTCTCTTCCAAAATCATTTCGAAATGATTAAAAATCAAAATTCTTACTCATGATCGAGAAGTGATCAGAATTTCGTCTCTATAAAATACTTCGAAATTTTTGGATTAGACATATTTCTACTAATTTTCGAATTTTTGAGAATATTCTTTACATCCCTATTCCGTACCAAAAATCCAAGATTCCAGTTTTTCGTGCTCCTCCTCATGCCCCCTCTAAACAGGCAAGAGAAACACTTGCTCTTCAAAACAATGGCAAGACTGAGTATCCGTGCTCCCACTTAGCTCCCCCTCCTAAGCAAAAGAAATCCTTCTTTCTTTTTTTTTTAAATAATCTTTATTAAATATTTACAAAATTAAAAGAGGGTACAATATTCCATCAAATATACACTTAATTTTTAATTCTTAACCCTCCCCCCCCACCCCTTTTCGATTCATTTAAACTGCGTTCACATTAGCTAGTATTAATTTTCCTCTGAAGTTATATCTCCCATCACCATTATCTCACCATCTCTATTTCTCTTTGGCTTATGTCCTAAGCCTGTACACTAATCATTTCTCCATCTTATTTACAGAATCGGTGTAGCCTATTTGTTATTTATTCCACTACATTTTTCTTATTCCCTTATTTTGTCCTATTCTTTCTGATAGATTTCCCTTAACTCGCCCATATTTGATTTTCTTCTTCTGGTATATCTTCTCTTAATTTCATAGTCAACATATCCATTTCAATAACCTCGAAGCATTTTCCAGCCAATCTTCAACCTGGGAGCCTCCTTATTTCTCCATACTTTCGCAATTGTATTCTGGCGGCGGTTGTTAAATACAATAATGGCTTTAAATGTTGTCTTCACTCTCTATTTTCTACTATATTCAATAGGCATAACTCCGGAAACAAGGTAATTTTCGATTGTATAATTATTTCAATTTTTTTATGCACTTCACTCTAAAATTTCTTTATCATGGGGCCAATTCCACCACATATGAAAGAAGCTTCCGTGGTTTGTTCACACCTCCAACACATCCCTTTCTCTTTTCGTTTTTATAAATCCGTGCCAATCTATTTTGGAGTTATATACCATCTATGTACCATCTAATAGAAGTTTTCTTTAAATCTACACATAGTGTAAATTTAGATCCTGTCCCCAAGCTTTTTTCCATGAATCCAATTGTATATTTTTTTTTTCCTATATTCTGCCCATAGTATCATATGTTTTATTTGTTCTTGTTCTAGTTCCAATTTCAAAAATAATTTGTAAAAATTATAGTTATTTTCTTTTTTTCCCTTATCTAAATATAATCAAATATAATTCTGTTTTCTTTTGTGATATACCATTTTTTTTTCATCCGCTCTGTATCTTTCTGTTAATGATAATGTAAGTACCAATTTTATATCAAATCCTTCCTTAATCATTCCTCTCTTGATTTCATTATTAATCTTCCGTCCAGAAGTTAAACAATCTTTTATATTTTAGCAAATCCTTCCTTCTATTCTACTCTTCTTTAATATTGCCTCATGTGGAGATACCCAACCGGTAAATTTCTATAAATGTTTCCTTATAATTTGTCCAAACCTTATATAATGTTTTCCCTCACTATATGCTTTTGAATTCTTTATTTAGTTCTACCTTATTCCACCACATGTACGCATGCCAACCGTATCTAAATTGAAACCCTCAACCCAGTAATTTCTTCTTTGAATTCAATCCAATTTACTATCCAATCTAAACAGCATGCATGAAAGTAAATTTCAAATTTGGTAACCTAATCCCCTCTCTCTTATCGTCATTAAGGTGTCCATTAATCCAGCTTTTCTTCTAGCCCACACAAATCTTTTAGTCCTTTCCCAATTGCAATATATCTCCTTCATTATAAATAATGGAATTTTGAAATAAAAATAAGATTTTGGGTAAAATACTCATCTTTATTAATGCGATTTTCCCTAATAGAGATATTGTATTTGCCCATTTTTCCAAATTTTTCTTATTTCTTGCCAACCCTTTTTGTAGTTGTTATCAAATAAATCACTGGTTTTCTTTGAGATATAAATTCAAAATATTTAACTTTTTTGTATTTTAATTCCTGTTGTCTCTGTTTCTTTCCTATCATAGGTATGTAATCATGTGGTGGATTTATCCTTGTTAATTTAAGTCCGGCATCTCTCCAAATTCATTTATATTTTAACACTTCATATATTCCAGTGGGTCTTCTATTACTAATAAAATATCATTTGCATAAGCCCTTAGTCGTATTTCCTTCCTTCCTTTGATTTCGTCCCCCCGTATAGATTTATCTTCTCTAATTTTATTACACACATTATCTAAACAATTATAAATAATAGGGTGAAAGGGACAACCCCCTGCCTTTGTTTATTGTACTTCTTTTAGTTCGATACCATAACTATGATTCGGGCCGATTGTTCTCTATATAATTCATCTATCATTTGACAAAATTTTTACCTAAATCTAACTTTTAAAAATATTTTTAACATAAATCCCATTCGAAATTGTCAAAGGTTTCTCCTCCGCATCTAAAAATAGAAATGTTATCTCTTTACCCTGATTTTTTCATAATATCAATCAAATCATTATCATTCTTATTTTTCTTAATTTGTCTACCAAGTAAAAAACCACATTGATCTTCTTTTATACCATTCCCTAAGAATTATTTCATTCTTTCTGCAAAATAGTCGTGAATATTTTAAATCAGTATTCAATAATGAGAATGGGTCTAAAATTTTGGGGGCAATCCGAAATTTTTCCCTTCCTTAGGTATTAGTTATATTGGCTTCTTGTTCTTCATGATTAGAATTCCTTATATTAAATATTGTTAAACACTTTTTTTCTAGGGGGTCTAATAATTCCTTTTTCATAGATTTTGTAGAAATTTAGAGTATACCCATCTGGACCTGGGGCTTATATCTTTTTCCCTTTCAATAACATCCCTTATTTCCTCCTCCTTTGTGATTTTCTGATTAATTTCTCTTTTAGCTTCAGTTTCCATACAATTTCTCTATATTTGCGATATACCATTCAACTTCCTTGTCTCTTTTTACTTCTCTCTCCTTCCTGATAGATTTTATAGTACTATGAAATTTCCCTAATCTAGGTTGTTCCGTTATGATCTTTTTGATTTCTTTTAATGACAATATTTGTCTTTCCTCTCTCAACTTTTTAACTTTATGATGCTAAAACTTTCTTGTTTTATTTCCATGCTCAAATTGGTTTTTGTCTTATAAATCATTTTTTTTCAATCTCGTCTGTCATTTTTATATGATGATTATTTAGGATTTTTATCTCTTTATCAATATTTTATTTTTGGGATCCCCTATTTTTTCCTTTCTTTTTCTTGTATTTTTTCTGAAATTTCTTTTACTCATTTTGCTTCTTTTTTCTCTTTCCGCTTTCTTCTTTATCAGAGTCCTCTTATAACCGCCTTTGCGGCATCCCATATGACTTTCAATACGTATCTTTTTCAATTTTTCCTTAAAGTAGAAATTAATTGTTCCCTAATTTCATTCTCTAGTTTTTTTATCTCTTAACAGTAGATCATCTAATCTCCATCTGTAATCATTCTTTTTTAAATAACTCCAAATAGATTGATTATGATCTGAATTATATTGTTCTAATCTTTACTTCCTAATGTCCCACAAGTTTCCTTGAAATAATAAACATGTCAATCCTGAGGGCTGAACTGTGTGGGTAGAATAAAATGTGAAGTCTTTTGTTTTTTTCTCGAGAATCACCAGCATCTAATAGTGATAATGTTTCTATCATTCAAAGAAAGTTTCAGGTAATTTTCCTTGTTTTTTCTGTTATTGTTCTTTGTTGATAGTCTGTCCAGTTGAGGGTCTATCACACCGTTCCAGTCCCGATCAAAATATATGTTTTCTAATCTAACTCATTTATTTCTTTGGGTAGCTTTTTATAGAATTTAGATTTCTTTTCTGTCGGTCCATAAATCCCACCACCACCATGTCTTTTTTCCCTTTCCCTTTCATCCCCAACATCTATCTCAACATTATGCCTCATTTCATTCCCCCATTTTTCCTAACTAGGTACTTTGTTTTTTTTTAACTAACGACTAGCGTCCGTTTTTTCTTCTCTCTCATTCTTATTTCCGTCACTCCCCTGTTGATGGCTTCCAAGTTCTCTGGATTGCTACTACGATGTATTTAACGTATGTTTCTATTTTTCTTTTCACTATTGAACAACATCCACAGTTTTTTCTAGATCATAAAGAGTTTTTTCGTTTATTTATCCAATTCATTCCCTTCACGTAGTCCATGAGAGAACCTAGTCAATAATGTCATTTTGATTTTCCTATGACAAATTAGATTGAAATCTAAATCCAAGTAGTTGTAATAGGATTGTGATTAAAAGATTTGCTCCAGGCTCCACATGAAGTTTTTTTTAACCAAACCACAACTTGGTTTAGAGTGATTGACATTAACATTCCTTTGTACATATTCATTATCTCTTTAAGAGTATCATTCAATTAGAGGTACAAAACAATATCGTCAGCATATAACAACAACTGAAAGTTTAACATCCTGAAAGAGCTGGGGAAAATTTTTATCCTTTTAAGGCCAGGATGAAATAATAAAAAATTAAATAAAAAAGGTGCCAGAAGACAACCCTGGCGTACACCTCTATCTGTGGGATACTATCGGGAGAAACCCATCTGCCCCAGTCGAACCCTGATGGTAGTATTATACGTACAATTGAATTAGAAGGAGCAGTCTCTATCAATATTTGCTGCCGCTAACTTTGACCAGAGTCGATCTCAGTCACTAGTCAAAAGCAGAGGTAAATCAACAAAAGCAGTGAAAAGTTCTTTTCTATCTTTTGGGGAGAAAGCTATATAAATGAGCTGTTTGCTTGTTTTATTTGTTTGGTTTGTTGTTTGTTTTGCATCAAAAGCAAGATCTCAGGATGGATGACAAGATTGTTTATACACTGTGTTTTAGAAGTGGGATGGGGGGGTGGGAAAGGTTTAATTTTGAATTTTATTGTAATTTTGATGTATTTTCACTGTTGTTAACCCCCTGATTCCATATGATTGGTGGACTATAATAAATCTTGTTTGTTGTTTTGTTGTCTTGTTGTTGTTGTTTTGTTGTTGTTTATTCAGCACTTCATGATTGGTGATCTCCATACCAAAACCTAGAGCAGACCTGCATAACTTGGCATTAGGTAGGACCCAAAATTAAAAATAGGCCTCGTGGGGCTTGCAGTTAGATTTTTAGTGGCTCACTGTCAAAATAAAGGTATAATTAATGATAGGGTTCCAGAGCATGTGACAACTGCACACTCTGGAACCTAATAACATTAGTGACGGCACCATCTTTACATGGTGCCATCAATATGTGGCGTGTGTGCATGACGCAAGCACGACACCAACCCCAACCTCCGGGTGCTGTGCTTGCATCTGGACGTGTCAACAGTGTGCCAATGGTGCACTGATGACATCCTGCTTTAGTAGGGTTCTTTTCGGTGCAGAGGGAGCCCACATGGTTGGTTGCTGTGTGGCTCCCTTCGGAGGAAAAATGGGCAGCTCCAGACCACCCCTTTGGGGCAGTCTGTCAAGCCCCATAGTATCCTGGGTCAGTTTGGTCAAGCATGGCCTGGTCTTGAGATGCAGTACTTTTAGAGGGGTCCCTGGCAATACATGTTCAACCTGTTGAACAAGGCCAGGACAGCAGAGTGTGTGGTCTGAATGGTGTATCTTGCATCTCAAAGGTTGTTTCAAGGAAGCTTAATTCTTATAGTAGCAGTACTGTGCCCAGAACTACTTTTGCCATTGGAAAAACTGATTTCAGGACAGCACTTCCCAAGAAGGGATCTTTACCTATAGTAGTCATGGTATTGTCTACTTTGGGCAGGACCAATGGTGAGTCTACTCAGTAATACCAATAGGAAGAAGCTGAATCACTGTCTGAACTGGAGTAAGAGCATGACTTGGAATGGTACCAATATTGGTGTCAACAGCAGAAGGAATTGCACAGACATTTGTCTCTAATTGAAACCAAGATGGATAAGAAAAAAACTAATTCTGGAAAGACTCCTGTATTTTCTCCATAAGAAACAAGGTTGTCTGGCCTTCTTCTGGATGGAGATTGTCTCTGCCACTACACTGCAAGGGAGATACCTTGGCCTCATGAAAAACTACTCCGAGGCAACTCCCTGAAAAAGAGTAGAGTTTCTTTCCTTAGATGGTTGTCCTTACAGGGTTAGACGAGCACCATATGCCCGGGCTTGGGATTAGAGTTTCCTTCTCCTAGGATGGTTGCCATAAGGCTAAGAGCCCATCCTGCCCTTTGGTCGGGCCCCGTTATTGTGACCTGTCTGGCATGGGAGAGCCCTATTATACCACCGCCAGCATAGCTCACAACTTCAGTAGGTATGCAAGCCTCTCCCCCACACAGTCCAGACATAGCTGGAAGGGAATAGGAGGCCGGAAGATAACAGTTAGAAGGGAGGAGCCTCCTTCTTCAGGCTAGCCCTGGTGGAGCTGGGTCTGCCTGATCACTCCCTGCCGGGCCAAAAGATGCCAGTTAAGGGGGAGGAGCCCTTTTTCAGGATATCCCTGTAGAGCTGGGTCTGCCTGATCATTCTGTCTCTGGGCCGGAAGATGACAGTTACGGAGGGAGGAGCCTCTTCCTTCAGGCTAGCCTTGATGGAGCTGTGGTCTGCCTGATCACCTCCCTCTCAGGCCGGAAAAATCTATACCTTTTATAATGCATGTATTATTTACATTTATATCCTGCTTTCTTTAATAAGGACGCAGAGGCTCATACCCTACATTAAACAATACAACTAAAAACTCCTGAAATACAAAAATTGAAAAAGCGTTAAGTACAAACCACTTAAAAACATTAGTTTAAACAATTGAAAGCATGGTATATACTAACCCATAGTTATAGCTATGTATTTCCTTTCCCTATCTCTTATTTTGCCTTTTGTGTGTGTGTGTGTGGTGTGGGTGTGTGTGTGTGAGTCTAGAAAGCAATAGGCTTTATATCTCTTACAAAACAATAATGATGCAATAAAATAATAATAATAATAATAATAATAAATAATAAAAGCTTTATTTCTAGCCCGCCTTTCCAGAGATCAAGGCGGGTTACAGTGGTGAATTTTACAATCCAACAACACACAATTACAATAAAAACATTAATCACAAAATCACAAATACACAATATAAAAATGACTATAACAATAACAATTCCAAGCTAACCGGATGTAATACTAGTATTAACACACACACACCCTCCCCAAGCAGGGCCTAGGTTTTTGATGGATAATTTTCACCAGCACCAATCAAGCAAGGATTTAAGATTGGACAAAGAGGCTTTTCTTGTGGTGCCCTTCAGGAATGCAGCCCATGCACTATCATACATAAAATAGCAGACTTCCTCAGAAATTGTAGCCCGACTGCAAAGCTCTTAGTACAGTTTCAGGTGTTCCTCAAGCAGCTGGTAATCTAGGCACCATTTAAAATCAAGTTTTTGGAGTACAGCTTGAGTATACCATATCCAGAATTCCAAATGGAATACTTCAAAATCCAAAACTGTCCACATGGGTGGCTGGGGCAGTGACACCTTTACTTTCTGATGGTTCAGTGTACACAAACTTGGTTTCATGCACAAAATTATTTAAAATGGTATCTATAAAATCACCTTCAGGCTATGTTTATAAAGTGTATATAAAATGACTGGGGTCCCATCTCCAAAATAACTCATTTTGTATATGCAAATATTCCAAAATCCAAAGAAAATCCAAAATCCAGAACACGTCTGGTCTCAAGCATTTATATAAGGTGGACTCATCCTATATACAATAATTCAGATTCCTTTTCTGTTTATGATTTAGTTATATATTTATGATTTTAGAGTTATGAGTGTGATGGTGTTTTGCATAGGTCATTAGATTCTCCTAGCTTTTTAGGAGGAAGGTTGGCATATAAACCCTCTAGAAGGATCCCAGGGGACTGCCAAAAAAGAAAAGAAGGAAAGGCTGGAGGAAATCGCTAGTGAAGCCAAGTGGTGGAGATGAACAAAACTTGGAAAAGGAAAGGAGTGTACCCCTCAATGCACACTCTGAATCCACTGAAGACATCTTAATCTCTTGAGGGAATCTATAGACAACTGATATAATACCTGGAAGAAATGGCACGCCTGTTTTAAATCCCACAGATTTTTGCTCATGGGAACAAAGTAGTGTGTTTTAAGTTAGACCTCACTAATTATAATCTTCATAGGAAAACAATCAGAATTTTAAATATTCTCTTCTCCTTGCCAGAAATTATTATTCTATTTTGATCCTTTTTATGTTGAAGAACCAGAGCTATTAAACTTTGCCCAGCTTTCTTGCCAAGCATACTATTTTCATTGGCGACAGCTTTCTGTTTACTTAAGTAATAACCAACACAGTATTAGAAGTTGCCAGCAGGACAAACATGGAAATTATACCTCCTTATTCCTTCCTTAAGAGCCAAAGAGACATTTTAGAAGCATCAGTGGTTATAGTGTCACTAGTATATCCCATAGGGAAAAAAGTCAATGCTTGGGCAAATTATACAAGGATGCTTATCTATGTAAATCTCATTGAAATGAGTAAGAGTGCTTCTTAAGAGAACTGCAAGGATGTGGACTCTCCATATTTAAGGAGCTCCTTGTCAACCTATCTAAGGTATGATCATGTAGTGTGATTGTTAGGTAGCTCAGGTGTTGTTGGGAGGCATCTGAATTTTATTTTAAGTTACTGTACTTTAAGACAAAAGAAAGGAAACCTCTAGACCTTGAGCTAAAGGGTCTACTGCACAGCAGAACACTGCTGCTGCCGCCAAAAATTTGCATTGCGTTCCTGATCCGTCCCAGAGGAGGTAATTTTCAGGAACTGTTTAGAAGCGTTCCTGAAAATCGCCTCCTCTGGAACAGATCAGGATCCGGAACGCAATGCGAACTTCCATTGGTGGCAACAGTGTTCTGCTGTGCAGTAGAATGGGTGATAGCACCCATTCTGTTCTCATCCTGCTTCCTTTTATGACGCCCCCATCACATCCCCAGGGGCAATGCGGTAAAGTCCAAGGTTAACATATTAGGTGCAACCTACTGCTGCATATTGTACTTAGAGGCTGAGTATGAAGCAGGATATCTTTATTCCAGCATTAATTTTAAAAATGTAAAGGTAAAAGTATTCCCCATTGACAAGGTTGTCAAGTGGTGTCTGACCATAAGGGGCTAGGTTGGCAGAAGCTGGAACTAGTGATGGGAGCTCACCCCATCATGCAGCACCTGGGTCTCAAACTACCAATCTTGTAATCAACAGAGTCATTATCTTAACCACTTGAGCCACTGCATCCCTCATATGAATTTAAAAGGTGGTTTTATATAATCTACTACCCTGGCTTGTGCTTCCACCCACCATTCATTTAACTCAGAATATTTATATGATATTATTGACCTGCCTGAGAGATACATGCAAGAAAGCATGTATGAATGCTCTGGTGCATTGCTAACTTTTATTATTAATTCTTACTGCTGGGGTTGAGAAAACCCAGCTAACTGCTAAGTCCACATCTCAAGAACATTTCAGTAACAACAAACCTCTGTCTATTATGGCACCTTCAGTACAGTTTCTATCATATGTTTCAGAAAATTCCAGGTTTTGGCATGGTGTGTGTGTGTGTGTGTGTGTGTGTGTGTGTGTGTTAAAAACACTCAATGTCCAAGCCTTATGACAAGAAGACATCTCATCATCCGTCCATGATACCATGCCAAAATCAACTATTACTGTCAACCTCTCATTTTTCCAAATACTAAAATACATTTACACTCACACCCCAAAATGAAAGACTGTCCAGAAAAAAAGTGAGCAATTTAGAAAGCATTATCTTCAAAGTGCCTTACTCCCCTCCCCTCCATGCATTCCTCTTGGTAATAAAACTGGACGATGAAACTTGACTGCAAAATGTTTTATGTATGAGCAAAGGCTTTGCCAACATCTAGTAATGTATGTGTCCTTGCTGTTTGGCAGCCACAAAATTTAGTTGCATTTGCACTCCTGCTTAAGATTTATGTCTTAGAAATCCAATGTTGCCAATAGAATCTTCATTCTCCTAAGAGACTCTAAAATGATTAATTGCATTACCCTGAAATGAGTTGTGCCTATCTATGGTGCTCCATAGTTACAAAGTCTACCATCAGCAAACCATC
Organism: Sceloporus undulatus; assembly: GCF_019175285.1. NCBI lineage: Eukaryota > Metazoa > Chordata > Lepidosauria > Squamata > Phrynosomatidae > Sceloporus > Sceloporus undulatus. The sequence goes on from NC_056524.1 coordinate 253,419,511, forward strand.
CTGTAACCAATTCAGTGAGTGTCTATGGACATTAGAGTATGTCCAAAGGAAATGTGTCAATGAGCCATGGCCTTACATCTAGAAGGAAGAAATAGAGCAGTCTTGTGGAATGGCTAACAAGCCATGTGACTATGGTGACTACAAGGTGGAACAACCAGTTTGCGAAGAGCCCATGGTGTTATCAGCATATGCTCATCAGCTGGCAAAGGGCAGGAATATTGAGATCTACCCCCGAGTGGTTGTTTTATGACCAAAAAAGCACTTATCACAAAGTATTCAGGCTTTATGTTCCCGCAGTGGAGAATTTATACAGCTTTTAGTCACCGCTAGGCAATTTTGGAGTTGTCAGACATCATTACTGAGAAGTGTACACATCACAGTTGCTAAACAAGCACTTTCCATCTGAGAAGACATAAAAGGGTGGTTGATAATATGGTTTCTTCCCGAGTTCCCTGCCAAAAATACAAGATAACACTCAGGTGACACTAAAGGTCTATTGGAGTGATGGGGGGCGGGGGGCAGCAGGAATATACCATTATCAGCTAAGTCAGATTGAAATCAAGCAAAAAGAGTTTTGGCTATAACCACCTGTTAACAATCAGGAACTTATAAATGATTTGTGACTATTTTCCATGTATGTTATTGCCATACCAGCCTTTCTCTTTCCACTACAAAAGGATGGAAATTTTGATCAACCGAAAGTACACATCAGACTCAAAACTATAAAGTACTTAGAACTCCATACTGGGTCTCCCTGATTAGTTCCTGTAACAGTCCCTGGGACCATACCCAACAGCCACGAGATGACTTCCAGAGTGATTCCCAAGACTGGATGCATGCACAAGCACACAGCATGAATTGGCTATGCATGTGGCATGATGCCTGACAGTCCTATAAAATTCCAGAATGCAGCTTTCTCCTCCTGGCAATCATCTGGGAGCAATTCATGGGAATGGCCCATTTGCACGCCGTGTGTGTGTGTGTGTGTGTGTGTGTGTGTGTACGTGTACCCAAAGGCAGAAAGATTCCAAGGCTTCATCTTATACCCATTACATTAGACTGCATCTGGGGATCAAGTGACCTTTCGTTGATGTTTGGTTAGAAGTTTGAAAATATCACCTCTGAAAGATCTTTGTCTATGATTTATTTATTTAATTTATACACCACTTTCATCCAAAATTGGAACTCAGGATGTCTCACAAGAAGATTAAAAACAGACATACAAAAATTCAAAAAGGTTTTCTTTTCTCCAGCTCAGATAATATTTTCTTATTATCATATACTTGATTATAAAAGGATAATTTGATCTCATCACCACTTTGCTTTTCTTTATATATTAATTTCCCAATTTGGAAGTTTGGAAATAAAAATGTTAAAAAAAAAGAAATAAATGTTAAAGAATAAATTTTAAAAATTCATATCATAAGGAGATGAATTGTAAAAGGCATTATTTCAAAATCATACAAAGAGAGTGGAAAAGATAGAAAAGTGGCTCCTCGGTATCTACTGGGGTTTAGTTCCAGGACCTTGCTGTGGATACCAAAATCTGTGGATGCTCAAGTCATGTTAAATACAGTGCATAGTAAAATTGTGTCCCTTATATAAAAGGACAAAATAAAGGTTTGCCTTTTTGAATTCATATATTTTTGAATATTTTGAAGCTGTGGAAAGTTGAATACATGAATAAAGTATCCATTGATACTGAGGGTCAATGATAAAAGAATAGAAGGAAAATTAAATCTAATGAAAGAAAAAGACATGTGGCAAGGGAGGGAATGTTTATAACTGTTGGTGAAGAACCTATGTTGGAGATTACGATGTGCAACTTTATGATGACATAGCTACATCTCTGATATGATACCCAGCCTTTCCAGTGAATTGAAACAATGTGCTTTAGAGCACCATGTATAGCATCACATTGTACAACAGGTGCTCCCATTGTCTATCAGGAGGTGCCATCTCATTTGGCTATAGGATCCTTACTGTAATAGGATCCATACTGCAATGTGACTGTAGCACAACAACCATGCTGTTGGCTCCACTTGTACAGTGATCCTAATGGGGTAGCTATGTCTCTCCTCCCTGAAAATACAAATGTTCTACAATAATGCAATTCAACTTTACATGATTGTAACATGGGCTGCAATGATAAAACTTCTCAACAGAATGTCAACCTATATGGGCAAACCATGCCAGTGCCCTTTGTATTGTTGTAGTTGTTGTGTACCTTCAAGTCATTTTGACTTATAGCAATCCTAAGACAAACCTATCATAGGTTTTTTGGGGCACATTTCTTCAGAAGGGGTTTGCAATTCCCACCTCTAATGCTGGAAGAGTGTGACCTGCCCAAGGTCACCCAGTGAGTTTCCGCAGCTGAGCTGGGATTCAAACTCTGATTTTCAGAGTCATCGTCCAATGCTCAAACCACTATATCATGCTGGTTGTCTACCTTTGCATTTTTTTCTTTAAATATATCCATTGTTCTATAAAACACATCAGTATAGAGTACAGCACCCAGCCATTAAAATAGCAATAAAAATAGCAAGTACATTTCTGTACCACTTATCAAAGTACTAAGCAGTTTATAAAATGTAAGCTATTTGCCCCCAATAAGCAGGGTGCTCATTTTAGCACATTACAGAAGGATGCCAGGCTGAGTCTACCCGGAGCCCCTGGCTGTATTGAACTCACCTTGTGGTTTGTAAGTGAGTGGCTGCAGTACGGGCATTTTTTTTTACCACATCTCCGATTACTTTTTCCTCCCCTCGAATTTAACTATTTTAAAGGAGCTCCTCAATCCCTCAATAAACTAACTCAATGCTAATATATTTTTTTAAAAATCCAGCAACACAAGAAGCAAAAGGTTTAAAAGGAGTCCGGTTCACGTTCCATAGCCATAACGAATCATAGAAGCAGTTTTCAATCCAAAATAAAAGCTAATACAGAATTTGCTCTAAGACATTATTAAGTAAAGACATGACTTCTTTCAGTCAGCATGGTTTTATTGTGTTTTTTTTTTCAACCAACTTTTCTACAGCAGTGGGAAGAGGAAGCAGCAACGAGAAAGGGGGTAAAAAAGGGAGGAAACTGTTTAGAATACACAGCATTTCCATTTGGGTTGAGTTTCCGGAGGCTCAAGGGCAGCTAGGAAAGCCTCATCAAACAAATTCTTCAGACCTCTCTACAAAAACAGAGGGAAGGAGAAAAAAATAGTTGGCAGGTTAGAGAATTAGAGAGACACAAGCAGATACAAAGAGCATTTAGGATAAAAGTGGTCAAGCAAAGCAGATTTACTTTGTTTAAAAAAGTAGATCTTTGAAGGAAAGAGGAAACAGGTAAGCTGAGCAGAGGGTTAGCAAGAGCGCTGCCTGGACACAGGAGGCCTTCTTCCCTATCTGTGAAACATATCACAGCGCACATCTTTCCAAAATTGAGACTTGTTAGTCAAGATAAGAAGTATGTCCCTGCCTTTGTCAGTCTGTAGGTCTCCAAATGGAACCCTCTTACGATTCTTAGTATTATTACTATCAAGTAAAGCACTTCCTGAACCAAAGTCAAAAACTGTCAGCTGTCCTTGAAGCCACTTCCATTTTATATGATGATGGCACTGGAACATGATGTACCATAGGACACCGTCTGCTGCTGCATGAGTGCAGAGCATTCCACATATTTGACAGCCTTCAAGTCCCGCGCCAGTTTTTCAGCAGTCTCAGGAGTGATAGGCTTCTGCTTATTCTTAGCAAGTTTCTCAATTGTTGAGGGGTCATCTCTGAGATCAATCTGGACCCCAACAAGCAAAAAGGGAGTCTTTGGACAATGGTGAGTGATTTCAAGTTTTTCTTTCACATTTTCAAACTAAGATGGTGAGACCACCGAGAAGCAGACAAGAAACACGTCTGTCTGAGGATAGTTGAGAGGCCGTAACCTGTCATAATCTTCCTGCCCTGCTGTGTCAAACAGGCCTAAGGTATACGTGTCTCCACCAATCATCACAGTTACAGCATAGTTATCAAAAACCATTGGTACATATTCAGATGGGAATTTATTTGTTGTGTAAGAAATCAGAAGACATGTTTTACCAACGGCTCCATCGCCCACAACTACACACTTAATAGTCTGCATAGTGAAGATCGGATACTGTGTCAAGTCAAAGATTAATCTTCTCCTCCTTCCTTCCTTTTCCTTCCTTCTCTTCAGAGCCTCTGCTCTTCTGCTTCTAGTCCGCCGGGTGCAGTACAGGCATTTAACCACTGCGTCACCAGTGGTTAAAAACCTTTTCTTATCAGCTAATTAGCTGCCAAAAGGGGTTTGTCTAACCATATAATTAGCAAAACTTTCATTAACAGAATGATGTGGCTGAGTATGATCCCAAGCTAGTAATATTACTATGCCTCCTGTGCCACTAACACTGCTTGGAATGCAGATGGAGTCAGTTGAAGTCTCAGACTTTAAGTACACAACCTATTCCAAACACACAGCATACTAGTGAGCACTGGATGTGCATTTGTTCTTGAAATCAGTTTATTATATGGAAATATGAAAAGTAGAGTTAAAAATCTATTTGCCTTTAAAAAAAAAACCCTTTCTTTAGTGTTACTTTGTTCAATATTCTCCTAATATTTGAAATCTGCATGTATGTTTCGTTGATATTAGATGTTAATATTTGGCATGGACTACTTAAAATTTTGCATTTGTATTTGACTGTGTAATGTTGCTTTTGTACTTAATATTACTGATAGCACACAAAAAAATAGTATATGGAAGTGCTTTTTCAGCTTTCTGTCTTCAAAGAGTATTTTCCATATTTGTGTCTGCCAAAGGGCTTCTGTATGCATGACATAAGTCCTTTGCACATCCCACAGGACTCAATATCATGGACATGTTCTAGGTTGCATATCCAGTTCACAAAGGTCAGTTTTTGGTCCCATTATTATCCATTAGAAATCCATACCCTCCAACTGTCCCAATTTGGTATGGAGAGTCCTGATTAATCCTGTGTTGTCCCACTTTTTCAGCTGCTTTTAAAATGTCCAGTATTTCTCTCTCTCTCTCTCTCTCTCTCTCTCTCTCTCTCATAGTTTGCATTTAATTTATTCAGCATGGAGGACAGGGGGGAATCTTGCCCTTCCTAGTATGTTCAGTCAAAATGAAACTGCTGCAACCTCTCCTGGTTTTCTGTTCTTCCTCATTAATAAACATCTTCAGGAGCATAACTATGATGGTGCAGGTGTGTAGACCACACCAGGTCATACCTCAGAGGGAGAAGTCAGCTGGTGTGCTGATGGGAAAAGGTGCCTTCTGGGTTTGCCAGTTCTACTAAGGAAGCCCGTAGTCTTGGTTTCATTTTCAACTCCTCGCTGTCATTTATCCCTCAGATTCAGGCCACAGCCAAGGTCTGTAGATTTTTCCTCTATAATATCTCCAAAATCCATCCATATCTCTCTGTTTCTTCTGCAAAGACTTTGGTCCATGCCCTAGTGGTCTCTCAACTTGACTACTGCAACCTTCTCTTGGCAGGGCTTCCTCTCTCTCACCTTCACCCATTGATTTCTGTTCAGCACTCAGCTGCTCGTATTATCTCACTCGCTTGTCAGTATGACCATGTCTCCCCTCTGTTGTCATCCCTTCACTGGCTCCCCTTTCCCTTCCGCATTCGATATAAGCTTTTCCTGCTCACCTTTAAAGCCCTGCATGGGCTGGCCCCTCCCTATCTCTCTGAACTCCTTTCTCCCTACATCCCCACTTGTTCCCTCCGCTCTGGTAGCCAAGGTCTCCTGTCCCAGCCCAGGATTTCCACGGCCCTGTCCCAGATTCATCCCTTCTCGTTTGCTGCCCCTCACTCCTGGAACCTCCTCCCCTTACAAGCACGACTCAACACGTCGCTAACCAGCTTCAAAGCCGAGTTAAAGACCATATTGTTTAGGGAAGCATTCCCAGGGAGTCTGTGATTGTGTCCTGGTTGTTCAGATGCTTGCCTCAATATTGGATATTTGCTGTTTTAACTTGTTTCTTATGATGTTTTTAATTTGTTGTTTTAACTTTTAGATTGTGCGCCATTTGGAAACCCAAGATATTACTAGATTCCATGTAGGCTACTAAATGAAATTGCATTCTATCATATCAAATGACACAGGCCAGGTAGACATGAGGGACTGTCTTCCCCTTCTCTTCAACTAGTATAGAAAAGAAGCATTTATCTGTCTCTCCTCCACTAATTTAGTTGTTTGCCTACATAGCATACCATTCAACTGTTCCAGTGGGAGAGGTACAGTCCTTGTTCATCCTCTGTTGCCCCACTTTTTCATCTGCTTTTAACATGTACCAATTTCCCTCTCCTCCCACTTTCCCCTTTGTCATCAGCTTACTTCAGTTGTTGCAAACCTGAGAGGGTACTGGTAAACTATCAGGATATGAGGGTGATCTGGCTGCGACATCTGTCACCCCATTGATCGCCAGGGTTGATTCGGCTGATCTGGCTGGCTAGGCAGGTGTCCCCTTCCTCCCTCACCGCTCCACGTGCATCCCTCCCAAAGCTGTGTGCATGGTGGAAGAGGACGACCATCCCAGATAGAAGGAGTGTACCGTTCTTCGGTCAAGAGTATACGATAGCTGCACTCCCCTGCTAGAACCTCCAAACAAGCTCAAGGTAAAATAGCATAAATGGTATATTTGATATTCTTTGCTGCAGCAAAGAAGGAAAATGCTATTTTGTATGTTGTATTGTGTCCCTTCAAGTCAGTTTCAATTTAGGATTTACCCTGCATTAATAGAAGCATGGTTTCCAATTCAAGGGAAGTAATATTCCCACTATATTCTGACATAACTGAACTTTACAAGCAATTTCTTGACAGTAAGAGCAGTTCAGCATTAAAACTAATTACCTAGAGAGGTGGTAGGATTGGACATCTTCAAAAAGAGGCTGCTAGAATGCTTTAACAGGAGATCCTGCATTGAGCAGGGGATTGGGCTTACCGAAAAGGAGATCCCATCTCTATTCCAACTCTATGATTCTATGATATATATTTGATATAGATGCAGAGAAGTAATTTGACACACTTTCCCCCCTTTTTGTTTTCATTTCTGTCTTTGCTGTTTAGCTTAATTTTGTTTTGCTCTATTGGAAATATGAGGTCATTGTTTATTCTTTGTCAGATTAGTATAAAATGACATAAAAACTTATTTTTTTAACAAAAAAAGATTGAAGCATACTGAGTTCAAAGTGCTAAAGTAGTTTGTACTCAACTCAGCAGGAAGGAGGGTTGAAGAAGGGACAGAATCCTGTCCTTCACTGGATCCTCAAGCAAAAGCAAACTGCTTCAACCTTCCCTAGCTTGGGTGTCCTTCCTCATTAATAACTTTGAAATGTTGACCACATCAAGATGTTGCTTGGCCACACATGTCCCAGCTTTCACCTGTGAAATGTTGGCAGGTGTAACGTGGAATTCTCTCTGGCCTGTAGTAGCCAGGCAAAGTATTTAGTACTTGACCTTCCTAGGGCATATCACAGTTGATGTTTGGCATGTACATGAAGGACCCCCATGAATATGGAAAAACCACAAAAGAAAAAATACTATATTTTTACCTCTAGGAGAACACATGTCTAGGCATCTCCAGGTCCTCCAGTGCAACTCTATGATCAGCATCTGCCAGAAGCTGATCATAGCATCATGCTGGAGAGTCTACATATGCCTAGAGAAGTGTTTTCTCAAGGAACTTCTAGGTCAACCTCTGGCAGAGTTGCACTGGAGGACCTAGAGATTTCTAGAAAGAACATATTAATCAAAACTGCAAATAATCAAATCCGGAAAAGTCAAAACCACAAATGTGGAGGGCCAACTGTAATAATATTTAGCGTGACGCTCAGCAGTTAAATTAGCTGTTTGGAGTCATCAGCAGAGGAGTAGAAATCAAATAATAAGTAAAAATTTACAGTTGACATGTAATGATATGCTTCTTTATAATATTTCATAGATGATGATAATCTGACACCCCCCCCCCCCCCATACATGATGCTGGCTGTTAAGATGAGCCCTAATGGTAGTTTGTTTCCAAATTCTTTATCTCACACACCTGGCCAGTAGAATTAAGGGGTGGCAATTTTATACTAAATTTGCACATCTGGGAGCGGAAGATGAAAGATAACTGAGGAATGTGGTTCATCTGCCTTTTGTGTGTCTGGTTTCCTTTCAGATCTCAATTTATCCATAAACTTTATAGTCGGTAAGCTACATACCTTCCCAGTTGATAACTTCCTGGATAAGGTTGCACATCATAAAAGTCAGTTATGCACAAGAGACGGTTACCAGCTGCCCACCTTAATTCTGAAGTTTCTCCCTGCACTTTTGAAAATCACAGTCATATTAAATATGAGGCCAAGCACAATGCCTTAATATAGCATCAACATATTTCAGCTTCTTTTGTTGCTAGCCAAATAAGAACATAAGCAAATGCTCCTTTTTCACCACAAGCTATAGTGAAGATCTTGCTGCTTTCCAACATTCTTGTGGTCTGTTTAGACTTGCAGGCAACATTTACCATTGCTGATTAGCAATGATGATATTATTTTTGCTATATGCCTGTTGTTTTATTAATCCTGACTGTCAGGTTTTAGTAAAAAAATAAAAGAGGGTGAGTCTTTGTGCCCTCTCCAAAAAGAGCTTCCCAGATCAAACTTGGACTTGCTAAAGGCTGAATGCACTTTCTTGACAGTGATGGAAACAAGACAAGAAGGTAATTAAAGAAAGGTTCTGCCTTGGCTTCAATTTACCTCTTGGAATAATGTGGATATATGTTTTTTTCAAATTATATTTACCTGTAGTTAAGACGAACAAGTTTCAAATGACATTTTATCATTTTGACATCACAATTTTTTTTTTAAAAAAAAACCCTTTTCCCCATTTAAAAAATATTCTTTATTTGTAGAATGTAAAATTAAGAAAATAAAAAGTGAGTACAGGAATAAATGCAGACAGGAGCACAAGAGGATTTCATAAACTTTCTCATATCCATATGAAACTATTTGGCTGAGATCCAGAATAATCAGATGTAACTACTACAACACTGCTCCATCATCACAGTTACATGATGATAATGCCACCCAAAAAACCCTACCTTTTCAGTCAGAGAGTGGTTCAATTGAATGGGTATTGAGGCACTGCAGACCAGGCCTAGGAAATAACACCTGCCATGCTCTCCTGGTTGCAGGGCACATTGAGAACAAGATCTTAACAGACCCCTCAGGGTCCTGCTCCAACTGTTTCTCTTAGTGCACCCCAACACTGGGAGAGTACTACAGATATCACTTCCCAGTGCTCTGATATGCACTGACTCCCTCAGAAACTTTTTGGGTGGAGTGCTGCCTGGCTGAAAAGTTAAGTTTTAGTGGTCCCATTCAGTCATTAATGGACATAAACATGAATCCCCAAAATTACAAGATTTTAAATGCTGCCCAATTCTTCCAATTAGAGATGAATGTTTTGCCTTCAAAGTACATGTTCTACTAATGAGTACAGTTCCTCTCAAGAGATTATATTTTACTATTCCAAAATTTCAGAAGATACAGTTAATACTTTCCTACCTGCTCTACTCTCTCACTAATTGAGACATTCAAAATTTGGGTCTGCCAGACCTAAGGGAGGTCTCCATCAACCACTTTATAGTTTCGGAAAGGAAGGTGTAGAGAAGACCTATATATTGATCACAACAATAATCAATGGAACTGCTTGCTATCCGGCTGTTTTACCTTACCCAATATAGAACTGTATGGGTGTTAAGGTCATCTTAGGCCAGTTTCCAGATTGTTCTGTAACCTATATCTGGCATCCATATTATGGAACATCCTTCTTTCTGCTGCTCCAGAGATACCTACTGTAGCATGTTCAGACATCTGCTAAAACCCAATCCTTTTAGACACCAGGCCTTTCCTAAGTGATTGTGCTACTCACTTGCAAAACTTTGCTTAAGCAGGTGGTTCTAATTTATTTAACTGATGACTTATTGCTTTGTATTTTAGCATTTGTTTTGATTCTTTTTGTTGTCATTTTAATAGTTTTGAAATGTGTGTACATCACTTAGAAGGCATGTCTTTTTAGATCTGGTAAGCTGACAGAACTATTATAATATTCAATGCAAAGAAATAGACAACAAAAAAGGTAAAAGAAACTTCTTCCACAAGATCTGAGAAATCAAAAGGAAATTCAAACTGGTATACTACTGTGACTGTCAAGTCTGGGAGAAAGAAGAGATATAAATAAAGCGATGGCTGGATGGATAGGTGGACAGTTCAACAGATAAGTGAGAGATGGGTGGGAATATCAATCAGCTAATTCCCAATCAACAGGAGAATATATCCCTGTCATCTGCTGCTGCCTGGTAAGTGTGGATTGTGGGACTTCCACAGTCCCTATATATTCTCTACTTTAGGGAATACAAAGGGATCGTGTATAAGTACCAGTCACAAATGTGTAATTCTAAGTTCCATGTTTATTACTGCCTTAGTGAATTCCATCCTAAAATAATAATACCGCAAGTCCATTCAGTACTGTTGTACAATAGTAGCACCAGCTAAAAGAAGATTAATCTATTACATGGGTATAGTATGGTCATCATTTCTGTGACTATCTTGACTTACCTGAAAGTCACAACTCTGAGCCTGGGATTACCTTTTAGAGAAAGAGCGGTGACACAATAGCTTTCTATGGTCTATGTGTTTGGTGTTTCATTTATTTATTTCAAGTATGCAATCGATAGTCCATCTGCCTACCCCCCTCCCCTTTGCAAAAGTCTCCAAACAAATAATATTCCAGGTAGCTAAGAATGAAATTCAAATAAAAAGAATGCAATTAAATGATAAAAACAGATAAAACTATATCAACAAAAAAAGAAACAACCAGTTAAATCACAGGTGTTTGACAGGATATAATTGGCTCTTTCTAGAGTGGCATTATGCCAGAGGGTTATCACTATGATTTGTTGTGCTGGAGGGGAGGGAGAGACAGTTCTATAAATATGTTGATTTTTTTATTTTTGTTGCTAACAATTGAACATCAATAGAGCTGTTTCAAGCTACAGAGACAGAACTCATTGAAATTTTAATTAAAATCTGCCAACAAACATGAGAAACAAAACAATGGGCTACAGATTGGAAATGCTCAATAGGCATTCCAATCCCCAATAAAGGGAATACCAAGGATTGAAGTTAGCATTATGCTAACCCCTATGTATCATCATCATCATCATCCAACCATTCTGATTTGGCTGGCACAATCTGAACCCTCTGTCAACCCACTTTTTCAGCTCTTTTCAAAATGTCCCAGTTTTTCCTTCCTTCTTTCACCTTCTCCCTTTTCACTTAGTCTGCTTCAGTTGTTGCAGACTTCAGTTGCTGCAAAATTAGCTTGCATTCAGTTAGACGGAGGAAAAGGAGAATAGGGAGAATTGTGCCCTTCTCAGTAGGCTCAGGCAAAAACCAACTGCTGTATCCTCTCCCAGTTGATATGTTCTTCCCATTCAATAACTTTAGTCACCCTAACCACAGTCTAATGTTGTTTGTTCATATATATCCTAGTTTCCATGTGTGACATGTTGGAGGGTATGGTCCAGATATGAAGAGCAGGAACTTCTCTCTTATTTTTGAGGCAGCTTATTGTCCATACAACAATCAGAGCATCTGCTCAAAACTTTTGTCTTAGATCTGACTGTTATTCCCAACAAGAGTAGCTCCATTGAATCAACAAAACTCACATATGCTTTGACTTATCAAATTCCCTTTGATTCAATGGGTCTCTTCTAGTAGAAATTAACAGTTAAATTTAGGCTTCCATATGTGGCCTGGTGCTTAGTAGCCAGGAATAAGTGTGTGGTTATATTTAGCCATATATTTATATAGTTATTTTTAATATAATAAAATGCTAAGACACTACAGGCTAGGTGGCTGTATATATTTCAGTACACAAATAATGGGGCTGGAGGCCATTACTGGTACTTGTCTGGAAGCCTATCAATTAGTGCTGTCTGTCTTTTTATGTATGTGATTTTCTTTTCATATTATCACTAGAAAAACATTGCACAAATACATTCTTTCCATATAAAATAAGTTTATAAAAGACCTTGGTCCAAAAACTTCACAGCCACAGTATCAAGGCATTTTTATATATATAAAAAAACCAAAACAAAGAAATAACGTTTTGATTATATATGGGTAAATGAGCATATGTGCAATTACATTTTGGGTGCAATGTTTAGCAGTTAGATTTTGGCATTTTATTTTATTAGCTAGAATTTCACATATGTTTTCCATGTTCCCCAGCTGACTTTGAGGGTGCAATACAAGGAGAGGCAATGTTTAACTCCACCCAAGCAGCTTTAACACTGAAAAATTCCATTTTGATCGGAGATAAATTTCATCAAAATTGTGCTGTATGTTGGCTAATGAAATGTTTAATATTGCAATAAACAATTAAATGATATATTTCATTCACCTTGATGTCAAATATTTGACATGTATAAAAGGGCAGAATGCCAGAAGTGTCCTTTTAACAACCTAAGATAGTGTGCCCGCAGTACTAATTTCAGTAACAGTTTAAAAACTGGTGTAGTCCACAGGGCAAATTATTTACAATTCTATCAAAGGTATGTCCTGCCCAATGCCAACATTATATTAAATAGACAGTATGGGAATCAGCACCTGTACGAACATTATAAAAGTGTTGAAGATTGATATATGTCCTACACAATATTCAGAGAGGTTCACATGGTTTATTGGAAAGGAGGACAGTAGCTGAGGAAGCACGGAGACACAGAATCCAGTCTGACAACACTTGAAAAATCCATTACGAAGTTCAAATAGGAAAGCAGGTTATGGAAACATCAACTTAAGACAAACGTTTCCAGTCACTGGGACTCCATTCATTATATGCCTGAGCAGTTCCAGAAACAACAGAAAGCTATGCAGTATTATAATGCCAAGTGCAAGAAAGGCAATACGGATGTTCTCTTGAATCTTACTCGTGGCAATCTCAGAATTTGTTCATATTTCCCTTGCTTTGACCTGCCGGTCTGGTCTCCCTCTGGAGCTTGGTGCTGATGGCTTGTCTTTGATCAAACTGCTGCCACTTTTGGTAGGCACACCATGGGAGGAAGTCAATTTACCACACTTTCCGTGAATAAATATAGTCTGGCTTTATTAACCTATAGTGTCACTTTCTAGAAAAACACCAGTTCTTTGCCTGAGCTAGGTTCTGCTTATGTGCTACCTGCTATTGCAGCCAAGCTGTGGTTGCTTCCACACCATTCCCAACACACTATGAAGTGGGTCTCTGGTGTCCAAAAAACAAAATAACAGAATAGTAAATATATTTCACCGACATATTTTGCTAATCCAGCTGAAATTAAATACAGTATTTGAAGATACTCAAGGGTAAATATATATCCATGTCTGGTGGTCCTAATGATTATGGATGATTCCTGGTCAAGCACATTTTTACAGGGACAGGCTATAGCTCTGTGGTGGAGCTGTCATGCATGCCGCTCTAGTTCCAAACGTACAACTGCTATCTTTAGCAGTACTTAGATGGCGAAACTGGCAGACCTGATAAAAGGGAATTTCCAAAGTAGATGACAGAAGGAGTTCTGTGAAAGGTTAGTGATCATAGAATCATAGATTTGGAAAGGGTCCCATAAGCCAACAAGTCCAGCCCCTAGTTCAGTAGTAAAAATATAATTCAGTGCTGTGTCAGATGGACAGCACTTGACCTGTTTCTTCATGGCATAGGGCCCCATGTCATGTATTGAATTTATTTTAGAATGTTTACTGTGCTACCCTACCAAAAAATTCTCCTGGAGCAGCTTACAAAAACCAGTACTTAAAGAACCCTGCCTTCAGAGTTATGTTCTAAAAAACACAAGGGATGTGACGGCAATGGGAGAGGAGAGAAATTTTGTCATGATTTCTGCATCTTCTTGTTTCCTTTCAGGACAAGAAAGATGGCCTTCTGGGAACCGCTGGAGGACAGAGGGGCTACTACTGAGTGCTGAATGATAGCTATTCATGGAGTTGTATTTGCTTTTTCTCCGTCCCTGCAGGGCAAGATGTTTTTAGTCATTATTTGCGTTGTTGTTGTTGTTAACTGTTGTCAAGTTGACTTTGACTTATGACAACTCTATGAAAGAGAGACCTCCAAGTCATCAATTGCCCTACTCAGATCTTGTATATCAAGGTTGTGGTGTATTTGATTGAGTATATCCATCTGGAATGTGAGCTTCCTCCCCTGCCCCAACTATTTTCTAGCTTGCTAAGCATTATTGTCATTATTGTCATGTCTTCTCATGTTATGGCCAAAGTATGACACCCTCAGTTTAGTCATCATAGCTTCAAGGGAGTTGGCTTGAAGTTTAAAAATTGACAATTACACTCCACCAAGGTGGAAGGCATTGTCTGTTCTCCCAATAGACTTTACTGGGCTTAGACTGGCTGATCCATTTCTCCATATGTACAGTGCCTTTTGGGAAGCAGTTTGCCATATTAGGTCAGGGGAAAGATCTCTCAGTGCCATCCATCCTGGAAGGACCACAATATGGTTTTTCTAAATTCTTACATAAAATTGTGCAAAATGTGGCCAAACTAGGTAAAGGAGGGGAAGAGAATGTGCCCCAGAACTTCACATTTTTAGTTCCAGCAGTTCACTAGCAGTATCCAAAACCCTTCCTGAGCAACCTACTCCTTGTGAAAAATTGGTGCAGTTTTGAGCAATTTCTGGTCTGTAAAGTGGGCCAAGTCACCAAAAATTACACAGAACCATGGTGGTTATCCTTTCCTCACAATTCTCCCCCCCCCCAATAACTTTTTGAAATAATGCAGCTGAAAATGGAGACCAAAAATCAAAAATATCATCTCTGGTGTGTCTGCATACATGAGTATAGCTTGCCAAAGTGAAAATGGGTCCATCCCCTGCGCAGTTGTCCACCCAAGGACAGAGATATGCTTTTTTCTTTCTCTCATCTTACTAAAACAGGAGTAGGGAAAGTGAAGTCCCCAGGACTATTTCTGTGGCCTCCAAAAAAAAAATTTTGGGAAAAAAATGGTCCTTCACATTTCCCTTGGAGACACAGGGACATTTTTGCCACACACATGCTCCAGCCATTTTAGGCCCAGAGGATGGTTTTTTCTAACAAGAAGTGACTCAGAGGCTGATTCCTAGGTTACTGCCTGCTAGCAGAAGTATATCTGATGTGCCTAAAATGGCCCCAAAATGGCCAGAAATGTGCAAAATGGCTCTCATGTACTCTAAAGGGGCATCAGGGGTATGAAAAGTTCAAGGTTTCCTGTAGGATTAGTGTGGTCTGTCCCTTGGACAGTTGCCCAGCAGGAATAAACAGAACATTTGGTCTGCCATGCCTACACAAATTACTATGAAGAAGCAGCCATTAAACCAGGACAAACATTCTTTCTGCCATGCTGGCCATGTCTTTGGGTTGTAAGGATGCTCCCTAGGCACATCCAGACTGATCAAAAAGTCCCAGATTTTCTTCTCATTCTTTCAGACTTTGTTGTTGTTGTGTGCCTTGAAGTAGGTTCCAAATTATGGCAATCCTAAAAAGAACCTATCATATAGTTTTCTTGGCAAAATTTGTTCAGAGCAGGGTAGTTTTTGCTTTCCTTTGAGGCTGAGAGAGCGTGACTTGCCCAAGATCATTCGGTGGGTTTTCATAGCTGAGCAGGGATTTGAATCCTGGTCTCCAGAATCATAGTCCAGCACTCAAACCACTATACTATGCTGAATCTTTAATCTTGTACTGGGTTGAAATAAACCATTCTGCGAAATTGGTATTAAAAAGTCTCTGGTCACACCAGGAGCTGGTGTATGGATCTCTAACACATAGAAAAAGTGACAGTAAACATCTAAAAATACCCTAAACTATTTCCCACTGAAGCCTCAGATTTTCGAGAACTTGCTGTATTACAAAAAAGGGACTGTTTTGAGACTGCCTGGAGATAATTTTGGCTATGTTGAACATACAGTCGCCCCTCCAGTTTGAAATCAGTGGACTTGACAATCCATGGAGGGGTGACCTGCCATTGATGTGAATTGGGCATGCTCCCATGGTGTGTGCCCTATACTCACCCCATTCATTTCAATTGGGCTTGATTATCTGTGAGTCTCCTAACCACGGGGGGGGGGGGGGGGGTCCGGAACGGATCCCTATGTCTTAGAAGTGGTAAATATATTCAAGATATGTGAGTATCACAACATCCAGGTGTCAAGACAAAATAAAGCCAGATCAAAAACAAGGTTAAAAATTGAAATAAATTTACCTGTATTTCATACAAATGTCCAGGTTTTGGGTTGTTGTTTTTTTTTAAGAACATACTTCCCTTAAACACAAGAAAAGGAAGGGGGGCATGCCATAGCAAATAAGTTTTGAAAAACTTTGGGGACTGGCACTTTCATGCACTTGGCAAGTTTTAAAGCCAGTTTTTATTTAGTCCACTTTTAGTGTTGGAGGGTCTGCGAGTCCCAACTGTTTTACATCAGAGAAGGAAAACAACTAGAACCCAGCCAAGACCACATTGGGGATTGCCAGCCTCTTTATGTGCCAAACATAAAAGCAACAAGTCCAGATGCTTTGATCCTCACATTTTTTGGATTTCAGCCAGATTTTGGAAAAGAAAAACAGCCATGCAAACCCTCACCCACTCCTTATGTTAGGACAACATACATTATAACTAGAAATCAATCAATAGCGTTGTGACCTTCAAACACAGTAAACGTTTGGAGTTACTTTCTGAGCATGTAATCTAAATTGGGAATTGGAAGTTGGACAGAATCCTAATGCAGAAGAAAAACAGTGTATAGAGCTTCCATTTTTACATAAATCTAAAATCTCAAGGAAGCAACAGCCAACAGTTCAAATATTTCTTAAAACCTGAAACAGACTTATGGATGGTATTTTGTGAGACAGACTGATATATCAGTGGAATAAAGACAGCATGAAATCCTCTCTCACACCTTAAGATACACTCTTGTATTGTACTGCGCTGCATTACATTTGTAGCACTGAAGCATATGTCATGGAGTAGAGACAAGAGTGGAAAGAGAAAAGGGAAGAGAGAAAGGCCTGTTACAGACAGCCAAAATAAAGCTGCTTCGAGTCACTTTGGAGTTATGGTATTTCAATGATACATGCGTCCTAAGAGTCCAAAGGCCGCACCAAAGCCACGCTCCACTCCTAAGGACTGGAATGCAGCTTTGGTGAAGCTTCAAGACTCTTAGGACTCATGCATCATTGAAATACCATACCTCCAAAGTGACTCGAAGCAGCTTTATTTTGGCTGTCTGTAACAGGCCAATGAAAGTGAAAAAGCAACTACAGTTGCATCCGCACTGCAGAAATAATCTAGTTTATGCCTGGGTTTGCAGGGTTGCCACAACATTTTGTTTTCTGTTTTCCTGACCTTACCTGGCCAAGTATTGTTAATTTCCCTGCCCACCATTTAAAATATAATCCTGGCTTAAAAATTCATGTTACAATTACAGTCAGTCCTCTCTATTGGCAGGCTAGCTATATGCAGGTTTGAGCATTCACAACTAGCCCCAGCCCATGTAAGTCAATGGTGGCTTGTCCACTCCACCGTGCCAATGTGGATGTACACACACTGCTGTTCATAGAGAGTTCTGCCAATCCTACGGACTGACAAACAGAAAAATAAATGTGTCTGAAACTAAATCAAGTCCCTTGAAACCAACATGTCTAAACTGAGGCTATATTTTGGACATACAGTCAGCCCTCCATATGCACGGATCCAACAATCCATAAATTCAACCATCAATGGCTCTAAAATATTTTTTTAAATATATAAATTCCAAAAAGCAAATCTTGATTTTACCTTTTATATAAGGGACACCATTTTACTATACTATTGTATTTAAAGAGACTTGAACATCTACAAATTTTGTTATCCAAAGAAAGGTCCTAGAACCAAACTACAGAGTATAAAAAGGGCCCACTTAATTATAAGACGGCATGACTCCTTAGCAAAGACAATAATGTTTGGCATGGTAGATGGCAGTAGGAAAAGAGAAAGATCCCATTATGGGTGGAACCCATCAGGGAACCCATGGTTTTGAGTTTGCAAGACCTGGACATACTTAAATCCAAATTCATATACAAATATTTGTACATTTTAAAGTATATTTTAATGCTGACATGGACAGAATGGACTTGTAAATGGACACAAGCAAAACTGACATTGATGAGATATAGCACAAATGCTTTCCTGTGATAGATGTTCATCCAGAATCACTGGCAAAAGTAAACCTCATGGCAGCAAAATAAGATCAAGCTTTTTAAAAATCTGTTAATGATTCAGTCAGTTTTCAACTATGTGGCTTTCCCCACTCCTTGGACGTCCAAAAAGAGAAGCTGTTGTTTATATAAAGGATGCTTCTTGTGTTTAGTGAAGGGAAAGCAGTCATAAATGATGCTTAACAACTGTTAGTATCTCCAAGAATTTGACAGAAATATTCTTTGAGTGAATGTTTGGTATGCTTTGTTTTAACTTATTTTGTCCATTTAAAAATGATGGTGGTTTTGTTCACTTTTTGATGGTGGAATTCCATTAGTACATCTGTGAGTTTATTTTGGCCTGTCTATAACAGGCCTTTGTTTTTTAAAGATAAGCAGGCAGTTTAGTAGATCAGCTTCAGTTGGGATTGGTGCTGGTATTTTTTCTTCTTCCTTGTATCCAAATGTCTAATTGAGGATGACATGCAATCATGGGGTTCATTTCAGAATGCCATCTCTTTTCCCTCTCTCATTAAGTAGAGGGGCTGACTTTGGCTGCTGTCCACAGACCACTTACATTAGAGTACTTGGACATTCTAGCTGAATCCTATTGATTTAATCATAAGTAAACCAATGGAAGTAGTTTGTTGACTATGATCTGAAATTAGCGACAGGAGGATTAAGATTTAGTCATGAAGAATTTTGCAGATATTCTGATATGTTGATCCTGAGACAATATATAATCCAGTAAACCATATTGCAACCAAACTGTGACAATCCCCACAAAAAAACTGCTTACAGACATCACAAGTGAGCTGAGTTCAAATGGGAGAAGACTACATGGAATCCCACACAACAGAATACCTGTTTTGTTACGATGGTTAAGGTTCAAAAGAGCAGATGAAAATGTATCTATAGTTATAAGAACTCATATTTCAATATATGATTTAATTCTCCAAAACAAATTCTTTGATGCTTCATATACAGTATGATGCACTTAAGCTAAAGTGTTTGGGCTTTAACTTCTGTAACACCCTGCTAAACAAAGTGAGATTTACTTATAAGTGAACATCTATAAGATTTTACTCCATTTCCCACTGAAATCAGTTTTAGATTCTCTGGAAATTTAGTTTAATTGGGTTGCAATTGAATTGTTGGTGACCATGACAAATTTTCTCTGGTTCACCTGATGTTGGATCAACTTCATCTATGGATGACATTTTAAGTTTGGCAATCCAGCCATTCACCATAATAGTGGTACATCATCAAGAGACATACTGTGACCAAATATAATCACAGTAATGGTCAATCTGTTAATACAGAGTAAGCTGCATATCTAAGCATCATTATAGTTCTTTATTTTCCCCCATAGCAATTTTGCTTTTCAACATGAATTTGACAAATATACTAATAAAAGTGATTTCTATTCCTCCAAACCCCATTATCCTTATTTGTTGTTTTTAAGTACAATCTTCATTTTTTTTTAAAAAAAAAATATTTTCCAAGAATATTTGTAATACACATACTTGAAGTATTACTCATGACACATACAAAATCCCATCTGAGCAGAGACCCCTGTAGAAACAAGCTAGGGAGGATCCATGATGGAAGACATGCCAGTTTGTAGACCCTGCTAGGCCATTTCCCCACCATGCTTTTCTTTAGCACTAGTTTTTTCCCCTTTTGACAAAGGTGAAAATAACAGGACTGGCACAATTTTCCCCAATCCAGTGGTACTCTGGTACACTCCCAGAATATTCCCTTACTGCCAAGGACTGCTAGCAAGTAGAGCATAGAAGCATTAAACTTTTTCAGCTATAAATCCAGAAACTCTCAGCCAAAATGGCGGTTGGGTGTTTCTGGAAGTTGTATCTCAAACAAATAACATTTCCTAACTGTTAGCAGGGCATGCATTGCTGTGGAAAATTCTGCTGCCATCCAGGTTTGACCTTGACAGGTAAATTCCTGGAGTGGAAGATCTACGGTATCTTATGGCCTCTAGGGTTGCAACTTGAATGGCTTTTGTCTTTAATTTGATAAAAAGCATTCAAATAATTATGGAAATTATTCATATCTCCTGTTAACAATGGCCAGTGCAATACATTTTGCTGACTGATGCTCAGCAGCAAATAGTGATTCATACACAGTACCCAGAGCCAGCCAAGTTATTTGACTAACTAGGGCAGAAAATCCCACAAGCACCTCTCTCTACCACTTTAGCAGTAAAAATATAATAATAAAAATGCTGTTTTTTCATGCCACCATAAATCTGCTTCCGGTGACAGGTGTTTTGCTCTGGTTCCCAGCCCTAAGGGCCTTGAGAGTTTCACCCCTTCTCTTTATATGCACTTTGTAGATAAATCCATTCTGTTTATTAATTTCTTTCTAAGAATGAAAGCCAACACAACTATATAAAGCTTGTGGTATGGTATTCTAAAGAATTGGGGACAATCAGTACCAGAGTATAAATTTTCCACAAAGATTACATGAGACTGTTGTAGCGATACAAAAATTAGTTTGTTATTATTAGTTGTCCTTGAGGATGTTAATTCATGGTGCCTTGTGGATGAGACATCTCCAAGATTCCCTGTCATCAACTGTCCTGCTCAGGGCCTGTAGGTTCAAGCCCATGACCTCCTTGATAAAGTTGAATAATCTGTTGTGCATTCTTCCTCTCTTTCTACTGCCCTCTACTTTCCACAGCATCATTGTCTTTTCTAATGATTCGTGCCTTCTCATGATCAAAGTATAACAGTCTCAATTTAGGCGGTGTACAGACCGCCCCTTTGGGGCGGCCTGCATCCGCCCCTTTCCCTGATAAATCGGGGCCTCAGCTGCCACAGTGGCAGCCCCGAGGCCACGATCTGCTGCTTTTCCACACCGCAGGGAAGCAGCAAAACGCCGCTTCCCCGTGGCCTGGAAAGGGGTGTCCTTGGGGCTTCAAGCTCCAAGGACACCCCGACAGCGGCGGGGAACAAGAGAAAGGGGCTGATAAGTATTATTCTGTGTTGTTCTTTTGAGTGAGATATCTGGATCTTACCATTTCAGGCCTGCATGGTTGAATACTCTTACTACAAAAACAATTCTCTCCCTGCACATAGAAATCCATCTCTCTTGTGTCATTCAGTTTTCCATGTGTGGGAATATTGCTGTACACAAGAGCTTTCACTCTCACTTGTAGTGTGAAGTGGTACAACTGATTTCTGTCTACCTCACTGAAAGGATGGTTTGGCCTAACCCTTTTCTGTTTTGTCCTTTGAAGAGACAGTTGGGAGAATTAAAAAAAACACTATAGTTCCCAGAGCCCCCCTAGTCACCACACCAGCAACCATGCAAGCTGAGCAGAATTCTGGAGGCTGAAGACCAAAACCCAACATTTTCAAGTTCTGTATCCTGACTCTGCTTAGGCCCATGCATGACATCTGCAGTTGGTTTTCACATCAGAGAAAGCAAATTATGTAGCAAGAATCCTTACCACCTTTCCATCTTTTAAAATGTACAGTATTTTTTATTCCTATTTGCTTGTAGCTTTTTTTAAAAAAATCACTTTTGGTTTCCTTCTGAAATGCAAAATGTCTGCTAGCTTGGGCTAGAAACTGAGATGGGAGGTCTTGTATAAAGTGTTTTCTAAATAAAAAGAAAAATCAGGAAAAAGATTCAAGACAGCTACTGCCATGGTGCAATTTATTCTTGGCCCACAGTTAATCATGGGGTGGAGGGCTGTGTTAATCTCCAAAAGAGGCTTTAGTTGTCTAATTGGTTTAATACGAAAGCTCGCAGCCTTCCTTCATCCTAATTTCCCAAAACTGATTTAATCACATTCTTTGTTTTCTCTCACCCACTAATTTTGCTGCATAATCAACCCACAGGGACTCCCAAAAAGTCTTCCTGTGCCAGAATAGAAGCTGGCAAATGTTTGCAGCAGGTGGTAGACATAGTGCCCCCTAGTGGTCATGAGAAATCTTTATAAACGATTATAAAGGGAACCAGGAGACTCAGAGAAGACAGTGGTTCTCAGAACAAATGTTTAGCAATAAATCACATTTTTCACCTCTGTTGATAGGTTGTTGGCTTTCTTTTTCTCCTTTTACTAGTAACTGAAGCTTCTTCTTAGCATTGAGACCAAGGTACAGGAAATAAAACTTCACTTGCTAAATGTATTGAAGGCTGCATCCATACGCAGAAACAATCCAGTTTGACACAGCTTTAACTGCCATGGCTCAGTGCTAGGGAATTCTGAGAATTGTAGTTTGTTGTGCTCCGCTCCGCTCTGGGGCTGCAACAAACTGATTCCCAGAATTTCCTAGCATTGAGCTGGGGCAGTTAAAGCAGCATCAAACAGGGTTATTTCTGCAGTGTGGATGCAGCTTGTGTCAGCTTGTTTTCAAGGGACTTTTCCACATGGGGACCTATGTGTGTCCATCCCAAATATGGTTAAAGTATGCCATCTCAGGAAAGCAAGCCCATTTGGTAATGGTTATCACACACAAGAGCACAACAAAGGGTTAAAGGCATATTACTAAGGGTCAGATTGGAATTTGGGAATCAAAAGGAGACAAACAAATCCCCATTGCCAGCACAGAAATACCTTTTTTGAACATGCTCAAAACTGTCATTTCCACAGGTCCCCCCCGCCATGGCCCAGTGAAGGAGGCAAACCAGGGACAGGGATCCTCTTTGCCCCAAAAGGTGTATCAGAGGGAGGCAGGATGAGGCTCTCCTTTGCAAACTCCGTAAAACCACAAAGACACACACACACAAAAGAGAGAGAAAGGTGGGGGATAAGTCCATAAGCCTGCCTAATTCCTGAAAGAGCTGATACTCCCCGATGCCCTGCTTTTCCAGGACATGTACTCCACTTCTCCCTCCTGTCCAGGAGGACTTCCGAAATGTCCTCTCTTTGCCTTTTCCCATGAGCTGTGCCCTTAATAAGAGTAGGAAAGCAGTGGGTGAACTTAAAGAAAGAGGGGAGTGTGTGTGTATATCCCTTTAAGGGAAGAGAGCATCATTCTTCTTTGGTACAGCAAGACACCCTGGGAAATGAAATCATCTGGAGGCTTGCTTTCCATGCAGCTTGCATGATGTGAAGGGAGTGAATTTGCAAGCAAAATGGACATGCAAATATGGTAGTTTTGCAAATTTGCTCCTTTCTTGATTCCCTCCCCCCCCCCCATTCTCCATGGATTCTGTCTGGATTGCATGCAGTGTCATGTGATGCAATGTCAATCGGAAGAGGCGGGATATAAATAAATATTTATTATTATTATTATTATTATTATTAGCAGCAGCCACGAACTTGTCTCTAAAGCTCTGAATGACCTTGCATTGCCCCCACTTTAACCTTCCAATTTTCCTTGTTTGATAAAGTCCAAGGCTCAAGAACAACGCAGTAAAAAAAGTGTAATTAGCTGATCATATGCAGATGTGTGGTGTATTTAAAGATGATTACTTGTTAAGACAGTATGTTGGAAGAATGTTACTGTTAGTATTTTTATATATATATGTAAGCTATCTTACTTGAATGGTGGATGTTTCATGTGTCTGTTGTCTATGTCCACAGGCATTATCCACATTCACCATGTTTGTGCCAGTCATGACTGCAGTTTAGATTTCTTTTTGATATTGGAAATATGTATCTACAGTGGGTCCTCGGTATCTGCTGGAGTTTCTTTCCAGGACGCCCTGAGGATATCAAAATACATGGGTGCTCAAATCCCATTATGTATAATGCAGCAGTAAAATTGTTCCCTTATATAAAATGACAAAAGCAATTTTTGATTTCTGGAATTTATGGGGTGAATGTTTTCAAACTGCAGTTGGGTGAGTTTGTGGATGCAGAATCTGTGGATATGGAGGACAGTGGTGTCCTCACAGTGGGTCTCACCCAGTGCGGGGTGTGGGGCTTCTGAGGGCAGGGCTTTGGGAATGAGGCTTGGGGAACAAGGCTTCTTGGAGTGGCACATGCTCCCCCCCCATTCCACCCCATCCCACCCATCCATCCTTCTCCTCATAAGGGGAAGGATAGGAAAAAGAGCAGGGCAGCACTGCTGGAGTCTGCATGCACTCCCTGCCCCCCATGCCACCTTGTGCCATCCTTCTCCTCATGAGGAACAGCACAGGGTGGGGTAGCACAGGGTGAAGGGAGTGCATGCAGCCTCCCTTGACAACATGACTTGATGACACAGGGGACATAAATGTCACTCTTCTGGGGTGTCACCCAGTGTGGCCACACCACTGCATCCCCTAGTAACGCCACTGATGGAGGGACAACTGTAAAAGTCTTATTGTGCAGCAGCAGAGGTTAGGAGCAGGCATGCTGTTGCTCTGGTGTACCTTCAAGTCATTTTGAACTTATGGTGACCATATCATGGGGTACTCTTGGCAAGTTTCCTCAGAGTGATAGTTCTTTGTGGGTTTTTCAGGCTATGAGGCCGTATTCTAGAAGAGTTTATTCCTGACGTTTCACCAGCAGCTGTGGTTGGCATCTTCTCTGACATCTTCTCATACCAAAGCCTATTAACTTTGGATTGTTAATGTAGGAAAGCATTAAAACATTGTTGATCAAGCTTTCTAATATTGTTTCCCAATATTGATATAATAAGCAGGAGTCAATTTTTTTTCATTAAGACATTAGTGCAAAAAAAAACAAAACAAAAAACCTTTGCTTCAAATAAAAAAAAAACTGTTTCAACCAAAAACAACAACAACCCAGAATCATTTTTTAAAATTGTTTCTTTTATCTCAACCCTGTGCAATTGTGTTTGCAATATTCAATTATAGTTGGATCATAGAATCCAGGAGAGGTAGAAAATTGGCACTCAACAAACATGGGGCCTAAAGTGAGAATTCAAACATTAAATCATTGTAATGGAGGAGTGTAGAAAGTTTGGGTCTAGTCTGCAAAGAAATGTATTGACTGATATGGACTATGGGGATGATACTGAAGAGATTAAAAATGTTGTAGAAAAATATAGTAGTGTCACTAAAATGCAAGAGTTTAAACGAAAGAGGAGAAAGGATGTTGCTTTGTGAATTCCAGGCTCCCAGTGCTGTTTGTAGGATTTAAGGGGAGTGTTGGAAGAGAAGACTGCATGGGGAATGGGAAGTAATTCCCATAGATGCAGAAATCACAGCATTTTGTGGTAGGGAAGAGAGAAAAATTGCAAGGTGACGATTATGAAGAAGTATACTCTAGTAGTAACTTCCATGGCCTCATGTATCTTCCCCTTGCTTTGCAAAAGTAGCTGTTAGCTACAGTTTTGCAAGTTGAAGTTGTATCTTCAATAGTAAAAATCAAAATATTTTCAGGAATTATACTTAAGCCTGTACATTTCAGAATTTTACTACTTTAGGACGCAACTACGCTATATAAATAATACAGTTTGACACACTTTAACTGTGACAACTGCATCCTACAGAAGCCTTGGATTTATAGTTTGCAAGACACCAGCACTCTTTGGCAGAGACAGTGAAAAACCTTGTAAAAATGCAAAACCCATGATTCCATAGGATGGAGCTACAGTATCTAAAGTGGTGTCAAACTTCATTATTTCTACAGTGTAGATGCACCCCTAGTCTTACATCATTTGTCTGTGTAGAAAGAAGCCCAGTTTGATCTGTTATGATTTTTGAAAAGTTTCTACTAATAGGAAAAGAAAGAAGAAAATGTCCCTGCATTATGTTGGAGCTGTAGGACATAACCATAGCTCTTTCCTTTTGGAGGGGGGGGGAGTGAATTTTGAGGGGCAAACAGAATGTCTACACAGTTTTGTAATGTCTGCATTTTATTTTGAATGTTTAAAAGTTTGAAGCCATGTTGGGTCATAGATGGGAGAAAAGCAGTATATAAATTAAATAAACAGGTAAAGTTATTTCACAAACTAATTCAAACAGAGAAGGATTCATTTAACTTTTCTAAAATGAAATGAACAAATATTTATGGGAATCCACTTTTCTCTAGAAGTTAGGCATCTTCCTTTTTTTTTTTTTTTTTTTGACTGCAACTCCAAGAATCCCTCAGCTAACGTAGTCATGTTGGCTCAAGATTTCTGAGAGTTGTAGCCCAAAGAGGAATTATTGCAAGGCTTCCTTCTGCTATAAGAATGATAAACTATTTCTCCTTTTTGCTTCTTCCAAGACATTCTGTTTTCCCCACAGAGAAGCAACCATCTTCTCTGATTTTCTTAAAGCCAGAAACACCCAAACAGCTAATACTTTGCCTCTTCCTTGCACTCGATTCACAATACTGGCTCTGAGAGGGAAACAGTTGTTTTTTTCAGGAGAGAGAGAGGAGAGAAATTTATTTTCCCCATCTATCCATAATACTCAGAGGCATCCAGTAAAACTGATTGGTAACAGGTCCAGAACTGACATAACAGAGTGTTTCTTCACACAACACATAATTAACTTGTGGAATTCACTACCACAGGATGTGGTGATGCCCACTAGCTTAGATCACTTTGAAACAAGATTAAACAAATTCACTCTATCAACAGCTATTAGCAATGTCAGTCAAATGGAATTTCTGTGTCAGAGCTTGGAAAAGTTACTTTTTAAAACGACAGTTCCCAAAATTCCCCATGTTGGCTGTGAGAATCTGGGAATTGTAGTCCAGAAATGTAACTTGCAGTGTGTATCTATTTTCTAGATGATAAGAACAAATAATAAAGCCGTTAATGTCATGCTTCCAACTCTGCAGGAGGATATGTGACTGGCTTTCGCCAAAGGCAGAACTTTGAATTGACTGGAGCTTTGGTCAGATATAATAAGAGTCTTCTTAAAATCATCTGAAAAGAACCAATAGACATATTTGAATTAGTTTTTCAGACAGTTCTATAGGTTTCTACAGAAGGGTTTGGAGTTCTTTTAAAGTGAGTCACTAGTGTCATCTATTTCTGGAAGATCTTCACTGTGCAAATATACATGGGCAATAAAGCACTGGGGGACAGACTACTAGAGGAACTTCTTGACTCTAATCAACCACAAGTCCTGCCAGGATTTTGAGTAATTTCCTAGCTCTGAATCAACCTGCAGACAGCGAATCATAGGCTGGAGAAGAATGCCAAATAAAACAAACCATCACATATAGCTTATTTAGAGCGGCCAGTGGAAAGACCTTTGATTTACTCTGTCAAAAGAGCAACAGTGATGAAAGTATAGAAAGAATGGAGTAGAATAAGCCCAAACCACATCTGTGGCCAGTGTAACATTTCAGTCTGACAAAGTTCAAAGAAACAAAGGCAAAGCAAGATGGTCCTCCCAATTAGATGTTATCTTACGTGGGGGGAAAATGTTCATCTTTCAAGAATCCTCTAAGAAGAAAAAGTACAGTACTCACAACTGGGCAAGAAAGGACATCCTGCTTTAAACTGCGATGGATTGCTTTAAATTCTTACTAGGAAAACATCCTCAGGCTGAGAAAAGTCTATAGTCACTTGGGATTCTGGCGTTCCCATTAAACAATTTTTTTTTAAAATTGTCTTTATGAGGACTAAAACTCACTAGCTGGATCCACCTCTAGATTAGGATGCATAAAACCAAGAACTATTGTGTGTGAGAGAGTGTGTATAAACACACCCACTTACTAAATAACTGAATTGTGAACAAGGAAATCTCTCCTTCAAAGCTTTCTTCTTACATGGACCAAGTAGAGAATCACCAGTATGTAACTTCTCAGCCTCTCCCAATACAACAACAACAACAACGGGTTATTTTATAGGATCATTGTAAGGATTAGTGAACTAATTTGAAATAAACTGAACAATTAAATTACTAAAGTATCAGTGGCTGCTCCCACCCTCTGGAACTCCCTTCTGTGGGAGGCTAAGCTGGCCCCCCTCCTGATTTTCTTTTGCTGCAGGCAAAGATATTTTAGTTTAAGCAGGCTTTTAATGAGTAGGCAGGGGAGCTTTTAATATGATGTTTTGTTTATCTTTTAATTTTTTGAATGTCTTTTAAATGATTTTATCTTGTTTTATATGGTGATTTTAATTGTTCTTGACATTTTATTGTAACATTTTTTTTTAAATGACCTTGTCCAGGAGCTGCCTTGTGTCCCACTCTGGGGAAAATGTGGCATACAAATGAAATAACAACAACAACAACAACAACAATCTGCTATAATCTGGATTGGCTGCAGCACATAGGACATTTGGACAGCTACTACATGCAAACAACCTGGCACTTGTTCTGCTGATTGGCCTTCCCATTTGCCTGCTTCCTTGGCTATGTGTTTATAGCAGAAGGAGCAGTATGCTAGAATGGTTGACTTAGCATCATTCTTGGGCATCAAAAGAAAATAAAAATGCTGGGTGGTTTGCCAGCAGCACCAGTTGAGACCCCAGAAGATGGGGTTTGCAACAGGTATGGAAGGATGTTGTTGTTGTTGTTGTTGTGTGCCTTCATGTCATTTCTGACTTACGGCAAGCCTAAGGAGAACCTATCATGTGATTTTCTTGGCAAGATTCTTCAGAGGGGTTTGCCATTGCCATCTGAGGCTGAGAAAGTGTGACTTGCTCAAGTTTACTCAGTGTGTTTACATGGCAAAGCCAGGATGAAACCCTGGTCTCTGGACTCCTAATCCAATGCTCAAACCACTTCACCGTGAAAGTTAGTGGGATGGTATCTTCCTCACGATGCTCTTCTGGGCTTTGGCAGCTGTTCTGCCTTACATGCATGTTAAATAGTGAGCTGTAAAGTGTTCACAATATTTGCTAGGAATATTGAGAATATATGTAAGGGAAAGCAGTTTCCATAGAACAGCTAAGATGTTGTTTGGTATGGAAATGACTGGTGGTCATTCACTGGAAGGGCTTGGCACAGTGAGTAAAAGAGTATGGTTTTAAAGGTTCGTTATTTGAAGTCTCACTTTGATAATTGTTGAATTACTATTTCATCATTTGTTTTTTTGTGGGTTTTTCAGGCTATGTGGCCATGTTCTAGAAAGTTTTTCTTCCTGACATTTTGCCAGCATCTGTGGCTGGCATCTTCAGAGAATGCTTTGCCTGGAAAAAGTGGGGTGTATATATACTGTGTGATCCTGGGAATGCAGGAGTGATTTGCATGTGTATTGTTTTGTGCTGATGGCTGGTCTCGGGCTGGGAGGCTAATGCAAAAGAGGATTAATGTCTACTATTTCATCCTTTAGTTGTCTGGGTCACCCTAAATATCTGAAGAGGTGTGTGTGTGCACATTAGTGGAGATGTTATTTTAAAGAGGTTGCCACTTGTCTACCTTTGTGTCAAGTGAGGTTCCACAGGATGTGCAACAGGGCCACCTCAGTGGTGGCACACAGCTTCAGTTTTCATACCACAACCTTCATGATCTCTAGCAAATTATGGCGGGGTCTTTGGGGTGGCCTGCACCTGCCCCTTTCCCCTACAGATTGGGGCCTGACCTGGGGCTTCATGCCCCAAGGACACCCCAACAGCGGCGGGAAGAGAGAGAAAGGGGCCGCTCGGCCCCTTTCTCTTTAGTATCGCTGGCACGGCTGTGTAAAGGCCATGCCAGCGATATGCAGAGCAAAAGGAGCTCCGTTTTGGAGCTCCTTTGGGTGCTGCTGAAAGGGTGCCACAAGCGCCCTTCAGCAGCGCCAAGACATAAAGGCCGCACCATGCCATTTGGACGCGACCTGGCTGTTATGTCAAAATAGTGGCGTCCATGTAGACAGGGCACCACCATTTTTATGTACTAAGTAAGTACTAGGGTTAGGGAGCGTCTAAAAAGGACACTCCCGGGCAACCCTAGCATGTACTGAGTACGTGCTTAATGGCCCATCTGGACAGGGCCTATGATACCTTTTTCATCATTTGCAGCTATGGACTTGCACAAACTCTCCTTTTTGGAAGTGAGCTTTCCCTGACACCAGTTATCCTCTTTATCCTCAAGGAGGTAAGTACTTTTAACTTGCTTGGAAAAGCTGACTGAAATGACAGGGAATGGAGGAGTCACTGTAATTGTAAGGGCTTTTTGAACATATTCATGAAATGCTAGAAAAATCAGTAGCGGTCTTGGGAATCAAGTAATTTACAAGTGCATGTCTGTATTTCTCCCTGTTTCCCCTCCTCCTCATTCCTCAAGCAGCTTGATGTCCTTATATATTTTTTCTATTTCTTTCTTTCTTTTTAAACTTACATCATAGTAGCAGAGGTCTAAAACTGCATGAAAAAGGTAAAATAAAAACAAATAAAATGAATATTAAAAAACTGAAAGATATGCTGAATAGGGCATGGGCAGGGAGGTAGGATTAAGGAGGAGTTAGCATGGCATAGCCGT
This sequence comes from Sceloporus undulatus, assembly GCF_019175285.1. NCBI lineage: Eukaryota > Metazoa > Chordata > Lepidosauria > Squamata > Phrynosomatidae > Sceloporus > Sceloporus undulatus. Next base: position 253,450,066 of record NC_056524.1, read on the forward strand.
TTGAGCACTGCATTGCAACTCTGGAGACCAGTCTTCAATTCCTAGCTTGGCCACAAAACCCACTGGGTGACAAGTCACACTCTCTCAGCCTCAGGGGAAGACCATGACAAACCTCCTCTGAATTGACAAGAAAACCCCATGATACGGTTGTCTTAGGGTCACCAGAAGTCGGAAAGAACTTGAAGGCACACAACAACAACAGGAAAAAAGTTCAATGGCAGTAACAGCCCATTCTGTGCAATTGCGAAGAAATGTGATATTAGTTGCTCTGAACCTGGTATGTTTCCATTTTTAAAGAAATTTACATGATTGCTGCAAAAATGGGGCTCATGTGGTAATGTCCATAGGCTCTAGTTAAGGGAAAAGGAAGTTGTGCTGTGTAGAAAGGGAATGTTTTAACCTGCTCTCATATGCTATTTCAGTAGGGCAAGCCATGGGATTTAAGGATATGTGCCTCATAACGCAGACCTCCAAAGCTATTTCTTCCATTTTTAACTTCCTCTCTAGGACACTTCAGACTGCTAGGGATTGTACCGCCTTCACAGTGAAGAAAGTTGGGAGGGGTGTTCATTGACACTGGAGAAAAGGTAATTTTTCCCTAGTCTGAATATTTGCATCCCTCATGGGACTCTTTTCTCTTGAAGAGGTCAGATTTCTTAAAAGCTTTCAAAATCCTTAACAAGGGAAGGAAATTAGGGTTGGATCAACCATTCATGGGTTGTGCTCCCACCGTTGATGTTCACCTGAAATGAACATTCTTAGCTCTCATCAGAAAAACAAATGTTTCCTCCATAAGGAAAGATCTCTGCCTTATCTGTGGGTGGCCCCATTTCACTTTCCTGCTGATAAGCATACAGTGTCCAAGTGCAATTCATATATAAATCCCTCTCACTAATGCCTTTTAACAAACTTCCATCCACCCACAAGTGTAAACTTAACAGATGCAATGGGAATCAATGTAGTTCTTCTGAGTGACCACAAGAGAGCAATAGGAAACAAAAACTGAGAACACCGCTCAAATTCCCTTTGCGTATTTTTCACAATCCTCTTGAGGCAAAAAAAGTAAAACACGAACAAGCTGGCAAGAAAGGACATCCTGCTTTATGCAGGGATGACTTGCCTTAAATCAAATTCAGACAAGGAAAACAACCCCTTACTGATAAAATCCTACAGTCAGTTGGGATTCTGGTTTTCCCATTACACAAGTATCTTTATTTCTCTGTTTATTTTTTAGTAATTATTTTCCGATGGAAGAGATGGAGAGAGATGGAGGGAGTGATTAATTATACAAATAATGGCTGGCTCTGTGTGTTAACAGGCATAAAATATTGCCCTGCAGAATAAAAAATAGGGAACTTTGTTCAAGACCTTTTGGCTTACTATTAAAGGAAGTTTAAGGGTTAGTGGAGGAAGGGACTGGGATGCCACAGTGCTGCAGTTCCATTTTTTGGGGGGGGGGCAACATGTACCATGTGAACTGGGGCAATCATGAAAATCCGTAGCCAGCTTTAATATTTTGTTAAATGTTCTCTACTAATTATCTGGCAATGCTATAGAAATGGCATATGCTACTGCTCTCTCCGTTTTTTTGTAATTTTTGCACAGTATCTTTAGCTCTCTACATTTAGCTAGAATGAATGTTATCTTGCTAAAAAAAATAAACACTTTTTGTAAGAAGCTGAGAAAGTTGGGAATAGAAAGATACACAAAGTTCAAAAAAGTAACATTCTCAAGTTTTCAGCATGCAAGATAATCTTGTAGCGTCTTTGAGACTACCTGAGTGAAAGATGTTGTAACGTAAGATTTCATAGACCTGGTCTACTTCCTCAAATGCAAGGAGTGAACTGGTGGCCATCTCCATGTTTCTAAGGAACTAGACCAAGTCTATGAAAGCTTGTGCTACAAGGTCTTTCATTCAGTTCTTCTCAAAGGTGCTACAAGATCCCCTTGCAAACTAATATTCCAGACTAACATGGCTATACGTCTGAGTTCTCAGGTTCTACAAGCATAACATGGAAAACAGAGAGCCCTATTTATATCCCCATTTCCTTTTGGGTGGAATTGTGGCCCCGAATAAAAAATTATGGATGATATTAAAATCTGTTCTGAGTGATTTCGATCATTTTTGTCAATGACTGAATGGCAGGTAGTTTTGGGATGGTATGGACAGCAAATATTTCTTCTTACAACACCTGTTCTGGTTCACAATTCATGGCCTAATAACACTACCTTCTGAATCCGCCTAATAACACTACCTTCTGAACCCACATTCATCTGATTGATAAGGACATAATATCAACAGTATTTCTTGATTTGAAAAAAATTTAATGCTGAAGTCAAAGGCTTTCATGGCCAGCATTCATAGTTTTTTGTGGGGTTTTGGTCTATGTGGCCGTGTTATGGCATTTTAATGCTCTTTTTTAATACTCTTTGTTAATTTGACAAAAGGGTTTAATGTGGCTTACTAATATAATTAAAACAGTATGCATCCATCCATCCATCCTAGTTATAAGAAATAAACTTTAAAAAGAGCAATTTTACTGGACTTTTATTGACAAATAAATAGGGATATAGTTCTACACTAATTTTGTTCTCATAGGAAGCAATGAGCAATTTTAGCAATTTCCATTGCAAGAACATCTTCCTTTCTTTAAAAAAATATTTATTTCCACTGACATATACAGATGAATCATATATATCCATATTAATATCCACTATATACCTTTATCTTCCTCTCCTTTCCAACCTCCCTCCTTTATTCTTTTAACAACATTGTTGGATTTTCCCTTTTTCTGCTTTCTTCTTATGTTCCTCTTTCCCTTGTTCATTCCCCCCCCCCACCTCTTCTTATTTCATTTATATTCATTCTTAATTTTGGACAATGTTACATTTTCTATTTCACACAGACTAGTTTTGGAATCTTCTAGATTCTTTTATAGAAAGCATCTATTTCTTTTTCATATATAACATATTATACACAACTTTTCTTTATTCAATTTATGATCATCCCTCTGTACAGTATCTTAACAACGGAACCTACACGTCTTCCCATTCTTTTATTCTCTAATCTCTTAATAACATAGTCAATCTGTCCATTTCTATTATATCTAATGCTTTTAGAAGCCAGTCATCTTTTGAAGGTGTCTCTGGTTCTCTCCACTGTCTCACAAAGATCATTCTCGCCATTTTTATCAAATATAATATAACTTCGAAGCGATTTTTCTCCTCCTTATCTTCCACCTTATTCAATAAGTATTTTTCCGGATCCAATCTAATTTTTATCTGGTACATCTCTTGAATTGTTTTGTGGACTTCTTGCCGATATCTTTTTGTTTTGGGACATGCCCACTATATGTGATAAAATGTACCTGTCATTTCCTGACATTGCCAGCAGTTCCCTTCTTCATTTCTGTAAATTTTTGCCAATCTAGATGGTGCCATGTACCACCTATGAAGTACCTTTATGAAATGTTCTTTTATATCCATACACATTGTAAACTTAATGTCTCTTCCCCTTGCTTTCTCCCACTGATCTCACTGAATATTATGTCCTATATTTTGAGACTATTTAAGCCTACAAGGTTTTATTATTTCCAGTTCCAAATTCTTCACAGAATAAGTTAAAAAGGAATTGATCTGAAACTGGAGTTCATTAAACTTGATGCTTGTAAGCATTTTCTGGCAAGCAACACTTTGAAGGCGTGCTAAGTTTGGGGTAACCCCACCAAGAAAATCATTTACTAGTTACCATCTCTTCACCAAGCATTGGCTGTACCGAATGAAGGGAATTTGAAGATGGTTTCAACAAAAAGACATGCTTGTTTTGAAGCAGGAAGTACTTTAAATATATATAGTTTATGAAAAGTATTTCCTGTGGTAGGAACTGACTAATTAAAATGATTATGTTATCAGTTTTCTTAACTGTCAGAGATTTTTTTTCTAATGAAAAATGGACAAGTTACTTACATTTATTTTTAACATATTTTAATTAAATCAGACATTTCAGGTGCCTTATCTGTTGCAAGAAACTGAGTTTTGAAGCTCTTACCCTTAGGACTTTATGTGGGATCCTCATGGGAATCAGTAAACTAAAGGAAAACATTAAGCCGATAGGACTGTAAGGGAGTGAGAGAAGGAAAGCAAAGAGAAGGGAGAGAAGAAATGGTGTTTTCAAAAATGTATATGCCTGTTTCTTCTTCTCCCAAACTCTAAAGAAGTAAAGCTTTTAGTTTTTAACTTAAGCGGCAGCCTAATATAAATGTAAAATAAATGTGGGTTTTTTAACTTAATTGGTAATTTAACATCAATATAATAGCTATTCAATATAATAGCTATTTTTCCTCCTTCTAACTGTTAGTATAACTAAATTTACCCTATTCAGCTTATTGTATATACTCATGTATAAATCTAGAAATTTTAGTTAAAAAGTGACCCAGGTGATCAGTGTTATTAATGTACCTTAACTGTTATCAAAAAGAGAACCATCCCCTTCTCTGAGCAGAATACCTAAAAGAAGCACTGACCCCCCTCTTCTCTTATCACTCCAGCACCACTTCTAACATTTATAAATGTCTGAGCAAAAAAATGGCAGTGGTTGCAACTCTGGTGCCCCCTCTCAAAGAAGTGCCAAGTGGAATCAAGCCTTGAAAGATCTGAATATGACATTGGTATATGTCTGTCAGCTTTTTTGGGTTAAAATCAGGCAAAGTTATCACATTAAAGTTAAAGGCTATAATCTCAGTGCTAACATAGGGGCTTGACAGACTGTCCCGAAAGGGCAGGCTGGAGGCGCCCGTTTTTGCCCCTGAATGATGCTGCAGCAGCCAAACCCTGTGGCGTCCCTTTGCAGCAGACACCATGAGTACACCATTGGCGCACTGTCGCGCATTGATGCCGCAAGTGCGGTGTCACGACGTGCAGACACGCCGCTGCACTTGCATCATCATGGCAGCCCCCATGTGGACAGGAGGCCGCCATGATGGTGCTGCTGCTGTGTACTAGAGCTCAGGAGTGTGTGGATACTCCACACTCCCGAGCCCTAATTTTGGCCCCAGGCCACCACACACCGGCAGTCTATACCGGGCCATATCTGCCTTTTTCTTTACTTTGCCTTTTCATCCTTTCAACATGTGTGAATCTTCTTAGCCCCATCTCTGTTGGGGGTCGCCTCCTCGACACATTGCAAAGCCATGTTTTACTATTGTTCCCTCCTCTTTTTAATGTAGGGTGAGTACAAACAGCTATTCCTTCCAGAATTTTTAAGTACTTTGCAATCGTTTTCCTTTGCCTTATCCTTTACACCCTTTGTTATATGCCCCTAAGTTTTAGCTTCAACTTTTCCACGAGTCATAAAAATCCATAATTTTTACCCCCCAAATTGTCCTCAACTTATAGATGAGGTCGACTTATAGTTGAGTATATATGTTATTAACAATTAACTACTAATGACCGACTTTCCTGTATATGAACATTTACTAATATCTTTTCTGCCTTCCAGTGGCCACAAAGTGATGTATAACAAAATACAATACAAACATTTTTAAAAAAGCAGATTTTTAAAAAATCAAAAATTAAAAGCCAGCTTTTAAAAATGAAGGCCAGATAAAATAATACAGGTTTGGTTCCTTAAAAGAAGCTCAACAGGAACAGAACCAGCCTGACATCAGTAACTGAGGTGCTGTTACAGAGAAAACCCTGTGACTTGTACTCACTCACCTAGACTCTTGGGGTGATACATCATATAACAAGGCCTCTACTGAAAACCTCACATTCCAAGGAAGTTCAAGCAAGAGGAGATGGTCTTTCAGATATCCTAGCCCCAAGCTAGCAGTCCAAAACCATTTAAGACTTCATATTGGTTTGTTTATTTGCACTCGTTGCCTGTTGACAGATATTTCCTGGAGGAAAGTTTTGAATGTTGGTTTTTTTGGTTGTTGTTTTTGTGCTTTGTTTTTGTATTTGTTTTTTTGGGGGGAGGGGTGTTTTCTCAGCCGTCAGGAAGACCTGACACTGTAAAAGTTTCAGAAAGAAATAAAAGACATTTCTCTGAGTTCAATGGTTCAGCCAAGCCTATCCTCTTAGAAAACACTGTCGGACAGTGTTAATGATACAGCAACCAACTCATAAAAGACAGGTCACATACTGAGAATATGCAATCAAAGGCAGAAGTTTGCTTATGTGGTCCGTGGCTTTCATACTTTTACTGATTATGTAAAAACAAAAACCAGGCCAGATGTGGGAAGGGTGATGGAAAAGTACACATGGCAAGCAACAATCCCAAAGAAAGATGCCCAAGCACTTAACTAAAAGCGACCTGATTTTGAGACAGACCTTTTGCCTGATCCATTAAGGTTCTCCTTATGTTTTTATTGAACTTGGCTAGGTTGCTAACATTACTCAGATCTAGCAACAGCAAAGGGAATTGGTTACTTACTCATAGAGAACAGAGTGCAAGGCAGAAAGCTCCAAACACTGTCAAATAACTAAATGCCGGGAATAAATAACCAGTGAAAGTGAGCACCTTCATGCATTGCCATTCTTGGCCACTGTTGGAAATGGAATTGCAGGAAACAGTATGTCTATCTAGTTCATCTGTTAATGTGTTGGACTAGGAAAGGGGAGATCTCTGTTTAAATGCCCACTCAGCTGTGAGTGGATTACTCACTTGTTGGTTTGGATTACAACTCCCATCAGCCCACTCTTTTGATGTTAGGGCTGTAAAAACACAGTGCCTTTTTAAAACAAACAAACAAACAAACAAACAAACACCAGTCTGCTCAGTAAGAGCCAACATGGTATAGTGTTGGACGAGGATTGCAAGAGACCTGTATTCAAATCCCTACTTAGCCATGGAAACCCACTAGGTGACCTTGGAGAAGTTAGTCTCTCAGCATTAGAGGAAGGCAATGGCAAACCTCCTCGGGATAAAGCTTGTCAAGAATAAGGATACGGTTGCCATAAGTCAGAGTTGACTTTGAGGCATATAACAAATCTACTAAGTGCTCTTGGTGGTGAATTTGCATTATCCCATGTTGCTATCAGTGGTGGCTCCCTTTCAGAGTGGATATTGACTTTTGAATCTGTTTTGTTTCTTGGTTTTCCTTTACAATTATTGGTGTTCCTTTTCTTTTAACTATATATACAGTGGCACTATGTACGTAAAGAAAATTAATTCTTAAAAGCTTAATGGTTTTGAAGGGGCCCACAGAGCTATTTAACAGACAGGCATAGATACCTTTGTTAACTGGTTCTTATCAGGTTTCCCTGCCTCTATATTTTGAACAGAAAAATCCTCCTCTGCCTAACCCCATTAGTTCTGTTTTGTGAAGAGAGTTTGATATGTCTGTTATATACAAAACATTAAGTACATGTAAAAATATGAAAAATGTAAACTGAAAGTCTCAGGATCCTGAAGTCTGATCAAGATGCCAGGGATTCCTCCCCCTCAACACTTTGATTGATGTGATTATGGATTATTACAAAATATGCATTGTCCCAACCACACATTCATTCAACTGATTCCTTCTTAGCGGTGACCATCTACAAGCAAATAATATGGATGGTCAGTTTTCACGAAACACTTTCTCATGCTTAACGTCCCAAGAGTCAGCCTAGAAGTTATCTCATATTCCAAAAATGCTGTCACTGGCTATCAGATAAGAAACTGCACAATGTATATTCACATAGCTGGTTTTCCTTGCTTAGAAGCAGCTTGGGATATTGGGGGAGGGAGGTGATGGGTGGCTGCAGAGGCCATTGAATTAGAAGCCTCATCCCTATTCCTGTTGACCTTCAGGGAGAGGTGGCTATCAAAACTCCCTTTGCACATTAATTTTGTCTGTGTGGAAACCTTAGCAATGGGTTCTCAAGGCCTGTCAATTCCAGGCCTTTCCAACGCAATAAAAGTCATTTTAGAAACAACAAACAAATTAAACACCCCTGCGGCCCCCTGTGTGCTTTTGTTTTAGGCGGCCCACTGCTGAGACACTCTGGCTCCAGGAATGTGAGCAGTTTCCTATTATTTGACTTCAAGATGAAACAAAAGCCCCCAAATGTAAGCTTGGCTAAAATAAAAAGGTGTCTGCAAGAACTAACTGTGAACTGTGTGTGTCTCTGAGACTGTGAGGGCTGGTGTTTCTGTTTGCACAATCTGTAATTTGCCAGTGGGGGAGGCTGTTGGTTTTTATTTCAACAAATGGACTTTTTTGGTTCTGTCATTTTGTGTCTGTAGATATTTGGCAGCCACAGCTTTCTTCTTATGCACAATCTAAATATTCTCACAGAGATTTTAGACGAAGTTAAATAATTCTAAACAGCATAGTCAGTTTTCTGATTCAATTGTCACAATAATCCATCCGTTATATTGTTCACCTATGCAACTTTTTCCTGCAGAAGGGGAAAGGAATTCCAGGAATAGACATCTGTCGGATTTCCTGTTTCTAAACTCCATTGAAATATTGAACAGTATATGCCGGGATTCTCCTGCCTCTCAAAATACCAATGAGCATACACTCACAGGATAAGAATCCAGCCCTTCCCAAGTCTGAATCTGGGAACATCTTCTATCAGCCTATCCTTAATTAAGAATGGAGGATTTAGAGCTAGACTCTGATAGAAAGGCCACACATTACCAGAAACACCTTGTTAAGACTGGCCATTATACTGCCTGAATTATTGGTTTTACTTTGGCTGGACATAAGGATCTTACTAAGAAAGTGAAACCAAGTCAGTTTGGTAATCTCCTTCATGAAATATGAATGTAATCTTTAATACTTGGTGCTTCTAGTTTTTAGTTCACAAAATATTCTGAAATAAATGAAGGCATAAAACTAAGGGTAGGAACATAAGAAAAGTCTTGTAGGATCAATGGGGGTGCACCATTCTTTTCCCATAATGGCCACCCAAATGCCAACTGGAAAGTTAGAAGCAGACCATGAGTGCAATTGCACCATCCTACTTGCATTATATAGGAATTTGAACTGAGAGGCATACTGCTTCTGATCCTTGTATTAATATAGGCATCATGAATAATATGCACTAGTAGGTGAAAACAAGTGAAAATATACTGGATACCTTAATGATACATTTTTTCAATTGCTGAAAGTTCAATTTTTCTTTTTTTATACTTATGTATTATATATGATATTATCAGAGCAACTAAAAAAGTCACACTTTGTCAAAAGTACTATAACATTCAGAATAATGAAAAAGCTTCAGAACAGCCTCATTTTTTTCATCTTGAAATAAATATTTTTATGCCCTTATATACTATTTGTGTTTTGGCTATAGCTTTGTGGCTAGAGTGTTTGCAGTTGAAATACAGTGTTTGAAAAGCAAGCCCAGCCAAAATAACCTCTGCAGATACCCTGATGGAAGTTATTATGCCTCATATTACATACAACCAATGAATGCTATACAGTCTTATCAGTTTAAAATGGCTTAATCTTCCCTGCCATATAAACTCAGAGAGGCTTATAGCAGTTAAGAGAAATATTTTACAATGTGCTGTTTAATATGCTGATGAAACAACTTAATTTTTATTATTGGTTGTAGAAGGAGTACTCACATCCACAGAAAACAATTGTCATTGTTAATTTCTTTATTTAAACCATAAATCTTTATTCAGTTACTCAGAGAACTTTTCTTTATTATAATATATTTAACTGCAATAAGGAGTGTTAATCTTGTCACTTTAGTTTTGATTTCTATCACCATTTTAGCAGGAAAGTAATTAAAGAATATGTAATAGTTTATAGCAATGTTATCTAAATTCCAGTGATTTTTTTGAACTAATAACAATTCCTTCAAAAATGTTTTAAAATGATAAGAAAAAAATAAACAAGATTTTTAAAAAGGTTGAGGAGTTGGCAATGCAAAATGAAGAGCTTAGAACATTTACTTTTTCTTGGTAGCATGTTCAGTGTACTGGGGGACTCTATGAGCTGTGGCACAAAAATAACTTTTTCATGCTCTGGAAAATCCTTTTTCAAGCTCTGGAAAACTCTATGCTAGGGAAGAGATTCCTACTTTACTGTTGAACAGAGACCAAACTGAAACCAGTAAAGGGAGCAAAAGTGGGGAACTAACTGAAATAGTTAAGTCTTTTGCTACATAGGATCAGGGAGCATGTTCAGAGTTTTAAAAACTGGATAGACGTATGTTCCTTTGTATCCATTTGCACTGGTCTTGGGGGATTTTGTTCCATTTTGGCTCTATGTTTTATTCAAATTACCGTTAGAGCAGGATCCGTGATTGTGCCTGTACCTTTTTATTATACAAGCCAAAGGGCAGGAAAAAACTATATTTTTTAATGTGCAGAGAATATGTAAATGTATTCAGCTGGCAGAGCTCAAATGTTACAATCTACACCAGATGCCAAAAATAAGGTGCTTTGAAGGTCTTTGAAAGAGTCAAGTGATGGGAGTGGGGGAAGGGTTAATTCCTAAGTGAAATATTTTATACTTTGGAGTTCCTGCATAAAGGGGTCTCTATTTCTTTAAACAAGCTTCAGTTCATTACAGCGCTCTAACAAGGGCAATGTCCTAATGCCTTAGAGAGAGAACAAAGTTGATCGCCTGACAGTTGAGTCAAAATTTCTCTCCCCTCCCACTCAAATTATTAGTTCATTTCACGTGTTTGATCATCTTTAAGTGTTTTCAGAAGTTGGAATTTTCCTCTTCTGATGTTCCTCTCTATTTGGTACAGTATGTTTATATCCACTGTAAACATATCTTTGGAAAATCTATAAAATTAATGCCTCAGCCCAGCCAAACAAAAATAATCATTGCAAGTAGCTTTATAGACAAAACTGATATAGAGTTGCAAGCCATATTTGGGAGATGGCAGCTGACAGTCACTTTCTGGATCGGCTTTAAAGAGGGCATGTGAGCGACTGTAACAATAAACAGAGATTAAGATCCTGTAGCAAAAAAGTGTCTTTCATTTCATATTAACACGAACGACACATTCATTTCACTCACTATAGTTGATTTTGTAACACAATGCAACATTTAGTACAGAGCTAATGATTTTTCAGCATCTTTAGCTTAGAGCATTAGATAATATAACTTCATGATTTTTTAAAATGTCAGTCACTTGGGAAAGGGGAACAATTTTAAAAGTGTTGTTTAATCTTTCCAAGCCTCTGTAGTGCATTTGGAAGGTGGTTTAAGATAATGAAAATCTAATCACAATTAAAGTGAACTGTACCTCTGGTAGCATTACTTTTCTCAGATGTCGCTTTAAATGCCTAGCCTAAGTATTTGCAGAACTGTGATCTAAAAATAGGGATCCCTTCTACGCAGGCAGTGATGGCTATGGTAACTGACATGATGTTCTATTAGTATTTTTTTAAAACTGCCCACAAAATACATATTTACACACTTGGATTTTGCTCTGCATTTTATGACCATTATGTGTTTGACATTCACATAACTTCAGGGTTTCCCAAATAAATCACAACTGGGGAAATTGTAGCCGATTAACTGCTGTGCTTATGCCACAAACTAGCCATAGGTTTTGTTAGGAAAATCCTATAAAGAGGGTGTCAAGACAAAACAAGGATGTCCTGGAGAGAAGGTGGAATTTGTGGTAGATTGAGGTGAGACTTTATAGCAGAATTAGGGGGTGCGATCTAAGCATGAGATTGAATGGAGCTGAATGAGATGGCAGAATTTCTAAATGGTAGCCTGCTTGAATCTGCAGCTAGGAAAGGACATTTTAAATACTCTTTCATATAAGGAAGAAGAAACCTTTCCGCAAGGAGAAAACTTTGATTAGAACAGAATCTTTCTTCACTGATGCTTTTTCTGATCAAGAGAATATGTTTTACACAAGTAAACAAATTTATCTCTTCTGAGAGAGAGAGAGAGAGAAGGAATAGATTCTAGGGTTATGGACATTTTGGATACATCTTTCAATTCTGAATTCACACGTTTCCCTCCAGATTCTTAGAGTACATCTGATGCTAATGTCCCCATATGCTCACCCTAGATAGGCATCAACTCCAGTGGCCTTGGAGTTCCCTCGGCTTGTTGTCCTAGGGGACTTCAACATCCACACAGAGACTGCTCTGCCAGGAGCAACCCAGGACTTTATGTCTGCCATGACAACCATAGGGCTGTCCCAAGTAATATCTGATGCCACCCATGTGGCAGGACACACTATGGTGTATTGCACTCAAATGCAATGAATGTAGAGCTTGCTACTGTGTGTGGGACATCCCAGTCCTAGTTGCCTGCATGTATATTCTTTTAGGCAGGATATTTGGTCCATTAGGAGCTACAACTTACCCATAGAGACAGGATGTCCCCATACATCTTATGAGTACCTTTCCAAGATTGCTTCATTAGTTGTACATGACCACTGAGGAAGACACATATGTTGAAACGTGTTTGGTCAACATTTACTATTTTGTAATGGGCATACTGTATTATCCCTTTTAATTTGTTAGTCATTGTGCACTCTCTAACCTGTTGTATACCCTTTAATCTCATTCTGTGAGGCACAAATGAACTGATATTTCATGTACTGTATATGTTTCCATGGGATTTGCAGTTTTCTGGCCCAGTACTGACTGTTCATTTTATGTTTATGTCTGTTAGGGCGTGGCCCACAGGCTTGAATTACCTTTTATAGATCGCATGTTTTGTATTTTAAATTTTTTTAAATACATTCATTGCATTTGAGTGCAATACACTGTTTAAATAAAATTGCCGAGTGTCCATCTCCCCTAAACTCTTTGCTTATTCACCTGCTTGTGTTTGTTTAGGGTATCACCTCCCAGCTTTTTTCCAGGACACACTATGGGCCTAGTTTTTTGTTCTGGGAAGGATGACAGTGATCTGGGAGTGGAGGAACTCTCCATAGTTCCGTTGTCATGGACAGATCACTTCCTGGTAGGGCTTAGACTCACTGGAACTCAGAGCCTCAGCAGGAGTGGAGGACCGATTAAGACGGTCCACCCCAGGAGGCTTAAGGATCCGGGTGGATTCCTAATGGCTCTTGGGGAGTTTCCTCTTGCCTTGGCAGATCTGGCTACAGTGACACATGCCTTGATTGCACCCCATTTGGACTACTGCAATGCGCTCTATGTGGGGCTGACTTTGAAAACTGTTCAGAAACTTCAGTGTGTGCAAACCGCCGCTGCCAGAATGCTGAATGGAGCCAGTTATAGGGACAACATAATTTCCTTGCTGAAACAGCTTCACTGGCTACTGGTTAGTTTCCGGGCCCAATTCAGAGTGATGGTTATGATTTATAAAGCCCCACATGGTTTAGGTCCAGATTATTTGAGACCGTATCTCCTCATACAAACCTGCTAGAGCCCTAAAATCCTCCAGGGAAGGCTTTCTTTCACTATTTCCACCCTCACGGTCTCTCCTTGTGAGGACACAAGAGAGAGCCTTCGTTCTCAGTGGCTGCTCCTGCCCTCTGGAATGCCCTTCCACAAGAAGCAAAGCTGGCCACCTCCTTGCTGGCCTTTCGTCAGCAGGTAAAAACAGCTCTGTTCAGGCAGGCTTTCAATGTGTAGTTATGGGATAGGTTTTATATGGGATAGGTTTTATATGGGATAGGTATTGTGATTTTATTGTAGTTTTAATATTTGTAATTTTATATTGTCTTAGCTGATGTTTTAATTTTTTAATTAGAATATGTTTTTAAAATTGTTATTGTCAGCCACCTTGGGTCTCTTCGGGGAAAAAGGCAGAATAGAAATTTAATAAATACATTAATAAATAAACTATTTACAAATTCTATCAAAGAATGGACCAAAGTCGTCATGTTTAATTTGCAAAAAATGAGATTTGGATGTCGAACTATAAGATAAACAAGTGGAGAAATAGTTAAGAGGATATTGTAGCCCCAAGGCAATGCAAAAGGTTTTGTTTTGTTTTTCTTTTGCCAAAAAGTGGTAAGCTACAATAATTCTATTAACTGTGTAAAAATAATTCCTTTACAGTCCCTTTTGTTAATATCACATTTCAGCTGGTTCTTACCATCAAATGGCAATACCTTTTGTGATCAGTATTATTTTAAATAGCAGTCAAATATAATAGGCACAATTTCTGCAACTTTTGAGACTGTCCATATTTCATCTGAAACTCAAATATTGTAAGGTCCTGTTCAAGTGAAATATCTGTAGGATTTTTTTCCAGGAATCAAGGAGAATTTCAATAAGATGTGTGAACATTGCTCAGCAGAGCCAAGAGACACTTGGTTCTCATAATGATTTTAAACCATACTTTTTGTATTGACTTTTTCCCATCTCCAGCCAGCATTTCCCCTAATACTTACTAGCATTCAAGCTGCATAGATTTTTGAAGGGTATACCAATTGTTGACTAACAATATGCCGTTTATTTTAAAAATCAAAATAGAGAAACAAATTGTTTGTGCCGAGATATATTTAGAGGGCATTCTTATTGTTCAGGGTCTTAAAGAACATTTTGGAACAATAATCAGAAGCATGTCATTCGGGTATTGTTAGCAAAGCCCTTTTCTATTGAATTTTCAAGATGTTGTAAAATGAGATTATGCGAGTAGCACCTCTGGACACTTTTTCCCATCATTGTGTTGGTATCAATCGCTGACTTCCACTGTTTCTCCTGGTATTAAATAGAAATGTTGTTTCCCACTGCTGTGATTGGATCATTTATAATGTATGACATAACTGATAACCCTTAGGAGACTAAGCATTGTAGGGCTCACAGAAAAACCTGGAGAACGAACCAGGAGGGAGACCAGAGGGCCTGGGAGGCACAGTTTGAGAGGATTTATGGAAATAAAACCATCCTGTTCAAAAATCATGAAGCATTCACCAATTATTTTGCTTACAATGCTCAGATGGGGGAGCAGGCAAGAAGAATCAGGACAGGAGGGGGGATTGCTATCTCCCTGTTTGTTTGGGGGAAATTATTGTCTCTTAGCCAATAAGCCTCACGGGGCACATTTCCTTAACTCCTTCCTTTTGGCAAAACGGGTAAAATTGGACTTCATGTTCTGTGAAGACCTTAGATATTTTCCTGTGATAGGCTGGAGGTGGAATGTTGATATGTGTGGAAAACAATAGATAGCTTTTGGCTTAAATTTGTATCATAGCAAATGCCAGAGTCCAGGGAATGTGAAGTCCAGAGTGCGTGCTTCTTTCTGCTGTCTCTAGGAGGCGTGAGACAGGATGAACTTTCCTGTTCTTGACTCAGCTGGGACAAAGTGAAAGACAGAAAAAAGATTGGCATTTTGCCACCAGATACAGATCTGATCATTCTACTGCCATCCCCTGATCTGGCTTGAGCATGTATAGAGTCCAATTTAATATATTCTCTTCTCTCTCTCTTTCCATCTCCTTCCTGGTTACTCAGGCATTAATATTTCTGTCACATGTTGTTCCAAATAGTCTCTTTTTCACCTTATGCATGCATTGTATTAGAAAAGTCAGGCTTTCGAGGTCTCACATCTTTGGGACAGCATTACAAATTAGCTTTGCATTTTGTGTATTTGGGACTGGATTGCTGGAGAAGCTAACTTGGGGTGTCCCCGATTTTGAATCTCACCTTAAATGCACACTCATTCAATATCCTCAGGCACTACTATCAGTGTCACTCCCTAGTTCATTTGTAATATCTAGCCTCCCTACTCTTCCATTGGATAGCTGAGGCGAAGAAAAAGGAATGGGACAGAAAATAATGTCTTCTGTCTTCTTGCCCACTGCAGAAATCCAGTCAGATGAAACTGCAATGGGTGAATGGGTGCTGTGTGCCTTGCACATATTAAAGGTTGGTTAGTTAGTGTAGGTGTGTGAGGGGGGTAGTATGGATGTATCAGTGGAAAGCTGTATATATGCATGCAAATTTTGTGACCCCTGTTTCTTCTTTTTATAGATAATTTTATAGCTAGGGATGGCTTCAGTTACCTTGCATTTTTGTGTTTTTTTAATGAAGACTAGCAACTGCCTGGTGGATATCATGGCTACACAGGCTAGAAATAATGACCATGATTCCATATTACCCACTTAGCTATGTAACTACTCTAGTTGTGATGCTAAGTAGTGTCTCTTGGACCAACCCTGATGCCCCAATGACCACTGACTGGACAGCAGCCCCTACAGGCAATAGGAATCTGTTGTCCTGTTGATCAGACAGCAGCTACGTATCTGATGTTTTCCCCCTTCCCCCATGAGCAACCTCTGTTGTGACAGACAGAAACAGAATTCCTTTCATAATTTCTCTTCACACCAGAGATTGATCACACTCATAAGGGTGGTGGGCATGTCAGTTAGCTGCTTTCAAACCAGCAAATAACCAGGAAATAAATATTTCCATGACTCATGTAACCTTCCAAGTGTTGCAAGTCCCAGAATTCACCACCACAGGCCTATCTTGGCAAGAACTGCTAGGAACTGCCCTCTGAAAACATATGGAGGTTTGCATGAGTGCCACCCCTACTTTACTGGATCAATGAAATGTCACAGGTATAATGAGTTTTCCAATTTACCAGGACTCATCTTAAATAAACCACTTGGTGTCCTCCTACTCTTAAAGCAAAAGTGCACAAAGGGTACCCAGGAAGTGCTGCAACCTGTTGATTTACTTTGAAGTAAGGATACTTCTACAGTAATTTGGAAGATATTAGGCAGCCAGGAATTTAGACTGACCAGTGTGTAGGTTATCTTGTGAGTTAAGTGATCATGGGGCAATTTACAGGTCATGAAGACTTCTACATTTTCTCAGGGTTACATCTTCTCATACCCTCAGGGTTACATATATTTTGTATGCTTCAACTATCACAGTTTGGTGAGATCAATTCCAATTAATCCTCTATCATCCCATTTTGTCAGATACTTTAAAAAGTCCCAGTGTCTCTATTCTTCTCACTGTCTCCCCTTGTCCTCAGATTATTTTAGCTGCTGCAAACTGTCTTCAAAGTGCAAAAGTAGTTTGCACTCAACTTCATGTCAATCTTACTAAAGGGCTCTATATTCTACTCTAGTGGAAGAAGAAGGGATAATACCATCGCCAAACCAGTACACTAATAATTTTTTAACATTGTTGTTCCTACCCATTTGCTTAGTCATTCGAGCTAGCTATCTAGCTATATTTCAGCATGCTCCTTAGGTTTACTTAGAAATTTTGCTACAGCCTACAAGGCAATGTTTCTTTCTACAGGTTAGGTTAGTTCCCTGCCCCCCTCCATTTACTTGGCAGAGGATCCTCTGATCAGGCCTCCTGTAATGAGTCTTGGTAATGAAAGAAAATACTCCCCTTTCGTTCCCTCTCCAGCCTGCCACCCTAGCAAAGCAAAACATGCGCCAAGAGATTTCAGAAGCTGGAATGCTGCCATTATCCTTCCCCTCAAACAAAGAGAGGCACTTCATCTCTCACATGCAAACCTTTACAAGGGGTACAGTTTTGCTAAATGGCTGCATTATGCTGCCACATACCTCCCAACAATTAGAGTACCTTTCTGTGGATTCAAATTGAGCCTGACAGACACTTGTTTGAAGAGGTTCCCCAGGAATTAAAGAGCTACTTCCATCAGTTGACTTGGCTGGTCATAGGAAACTTGACACGATGTTGAGAATTTTCTGCACTTAACCATGAAACAAATCTGCCACATGTATCAAGTGGACTTTTGTTTTTTTGGTGGTGTAATCAGATTACAAATTGAACATTTCCATATGTGCCTGCTGGAAGGTCTATCACTAGCTATCTAATCTTTAGATAGCTGCCCTCAAGTGCTGGTTTGGGGCAGTGGAGCGAGGGAGGCATTAACAGGGAGTAATGGAGAAGTGACTGCAGTTTGCACATTGTGTGAACATATGTTAATGAATTAAGGTCTGAAGCTCAAAAGAAGCAGCTGCTAAGGAGTTGTCTAGAATCTCAAAAAAAAATCAGCTCCTTAATTACTGATAATTTAACAAAATGAACATTCCCTGAAATATACCCTTGGTTAAGCTTTAACAACATGGAAATGGAGAGGGAATGTAGCGTTTCATTGCTGATTGTTCAGTTTCATGGAATTCATTAGCATTAAAGGTAGAAATGAAGGTCTGGGGAATTGCTGTCAGGCTGGTCACACAGAATAGGATGTGAAATAAATAAAGACTGCTTCTACTCGAGAAACAGAATATTTCATTATGCAAAGAGGCCAGTGCAACTTAAAACCTTGATACTTTGACATCAAAATCTACTTTCTTCAGTGTGGTCCACCACAGTCGCCTTAAGCTTTTTCAGATTTGGAAACCTCTGTTTATGCTGCCTTTCAGTATAAATATTTATAGAGTTACTTACAAAATAATAAGGTGAGTGATGACAACATGACAATAAATCAGCAATAGACATATATAAGCACAAAACTACATAAGTATAAAGCAGTAGATAAGATGCAACATTGGCCAGAATCCTGTTGGCTTCATACACCTTTGCACATGTAGTTGTATTTTTTTGGCTGTTGGTCACTGGACATAGTCAGTTCATGGCTGCATAAGAAGAGTCCCACACATGGACCTAAATTCTGTTCTTAGACCTTACTAGAGTAGAACTATTGAACCAACTGGACTTACTTATATGTTGTCTCACCATTAAACAATTGATTCAATGAGCCTACTCTATTTGGGATTGACCCACAGGTTTCCAGCATGGAAATGTGCACTGTGGGGTGATACATAGCCATTTGTCAATACTTTCAATGTATCTCTTTAGTCACTGGGATTGTAGAAACAGCCACTCTGCATTCCTCCTATTAGCAAGCACATCAACAGTTGCACAATTGCACAGCTCTTAATTGAACTTATGTAAACTTTGCCAAGCTTAACTACTCCCCCCCCTCCAAGCCTTTAGCTTACCTCTGCTAATGCCAGGGCACCCTCCCTGCTCCCAGCCATTGAGTGGCAAGGATATTCAAGCAGCACCTGGCTTTGCTTGCAAAGCTAACCAGAGGAAGACAATGTCATCCTCCTGGACACCTGAAAGATGCTTGAGGCGTGCAAGCACCTTGTTGTTCTGTGCCTTCAAGTCACTTCTGACAAACGATGACCCTAAGGCAAATCTATCATGGGGTTTTCTTGATAAGATTTTTTTTAGAGAGAGCTTGCCATTCTTTTCCTCTGAGGGTGAGAGAGTATGACTTATCCAGGGGGTTTCATGTGGGTTTCCATGGCTAAGGTGGAATTCAGGCCATGGTCTCCCAGAATCCTAGTCCAGCAATGAATCCACTATACTATGCTGAGAGTCATGCAAGCACTAGGTCTTCTTTATTTTTATTTTAAAAAATAATTTCCTATGTTTCAGTTGCAGAAGTCCTTTTACCACCCAGGAAAAAAAATCTGTCAGATGGTATTGTTGACTTTGTTGCTGTGCCTTCAAGTTGTTACTGATTTATGGTAGCCCTAAGGCAGGGGTCAGCAAAGTGCAGACTGTCTGCATCATGTAGCTTTTGGGACCCCACAGGAATCCCTCAAAGCCAATTTCTCCCAATAAAATCAAGGAGATTCCTCCCCCCAAAAAACATAATGGCATATTCTTGGGTGGTGTGTAGCTATTTGTCAGTACTTTCCAAAAAGGATTTAATTCACTGCAATTTCAGAGACAGCCATTGTATAGCCGAGCAAGCACATTCACAAATACATAAATTGTTGCACAGTATTGGTATTCATCAGAAGAGGAGTGTCGTGCAACCATCACCTAACTATAACTATGTAAAGTTACATTATGCAAGCAAAATGCAGACCAATAATGATTTTTCTTGTAATGTTCTTAGGTAATAATTTTCTTTTAAGATTCTTTTGGGGGTGGGCAGCCAACACTGACTTGCCTATTTTCTTACAACACAACAATCAAGGAATCCTCCAATATTACTGAGTTTTAACAAACTCAGAGGGTCTGCAAGAAGTGTGGGGAGATCAGTTCCTCATGAAGGTGGTCTTTGGGTGAAGGAGGTAGGATACACCTCCAACCACCATGGCTATGAAAGGACATACACGGATATAATTCAAAATTATGCCGGTGTGTGTCACATCACAAACAAGAGGCCAGCCTATGTTTCTAAAGTGGGTAAGTTAATTTAGGGTTTTTGCCCCATGGCCTAAAGAGGTCCTGAAATTTTATATATTTGTTGTTGCTGTTATATCTATAGTGCTATCAGTATACTTGGCACTGTATATGAATAAAACAGTACATCTCTGCCAAAGGTGTACAATCTAATAAAAAAGGATTGTATCTTCTTTGCTGTTCAGAAGGACTGCCATGATCTGTGTTTTATTTTCCTTTTGTTGTGTGCCTTCAGGTCATTTCCAACTTACGGTAAACCTATCATGGGGTTTTCTTAGCAAGATTAGTTCAGAAGAGGTTTGCCTTTGCCTTCCCCTGAGGCTGAGAGCATATGACTTGCCCAAGATATTCCAGTGGGTTTCATGACCAAGCTGGAAATTGAACCCTGGTCTCCAGAGTCATAGTCCAATACTCAAACCACTATGCTGCACTGGCTCTCATATTTTCTGGATCTCTTATTTTCCTATCAATTTATCATTGTTCAAAACAGCAACAACAATAACAGTCTAGCAGTCTTGACCACTGACCAGTGAAATGTCTGCATTGTGCTGATATGTGTTTGAAAGATTTGTTTGGTACCTTTCAGCAAAGGACAGTATATAAACTCCAAGGATTCTTTTTAAAGGAATAAAAACATACAGATAGAATAAAACGGATAAAAAAACCAAATAAATGTAATTCAGTTATACATTTCTAAATCTGGTAAACTGAAAGGTTCTTCTATGGTGCTGAAAGGGTGTTAATGCTGGTGCAAAGTAGATGTCCCTGGAGAGAATTTTAGAAGTGAGAGCATAGTACTGAGAAGCCTCTGTTCCCCTGGTTGGCAGAGATCCCATTTTGGAAGAAAGGCACAATATAATTGTAATAAATAAATAAATTGTAATAAATAAAGAAAAGCCTCTGAGTTCAGTACACAGGCAGGTTGGTTCCAGAGAAGGTATCCTTTCAGACACCTGGGTTCAAAGGGTATATACGTATAGTTGGGAAGATAAACATCAGTACTCTGAGCTATGTTCCAGAATGGACCAAAGTTCTATCTTCACCAGCAATACGCTTCCACCAATCAATGTTACTTCATAGGTTAGCAGCTGCTTTTTTAATTAAACTGTTAAACCGCAATACTTTGAACTTTGAAAGGTAATCTTGAGTATACAGCACATTATGATACTCACTCCTGCTATTCCAGACTGGCACTGGGGGAAATGGGTGCATCCCTATCCAGGATAGCTAAACTTCACAGAATCTAAAAAGATAAATATCCAACCTGAATCTCCAACTTGTTGGGAATGAGTTTCAATTTATTGGCCATAATTTCTTAAGATGCTACTGGTGAAAGGCTGCTAGACATTTATGGTGGAAGATTTTAAGGGGGCATTTATGTGTCTAAGCAGAGGTAACTGGCCAGACATTTTGAAGCTCAAGACAGATGTGAATGAAGCGGCCAAACATGAATCCTCATTTCCATGGCACAGCAGATCCCAACAGTTTTCTCAAGCATTGTTAAAAGAAAAACTTTCTTGGTACTCTTCATGTTCAGACCTTTTGAAACATCAACTATATTTGAAAAGGAAGCTATTGATTACACATCCTGTCATGCTCAGGAGTATGGCATGGTTTCCAGTTGATGGACTGGATGGGAATACACAAGTCTTTACTTTGGTAGGTGTTCTGTTCACTTGCTGCTACATAAAAACTGAAAGCCATACATTAAAACTGATTTGAAAACACACTTTGTAACTGTCAGCTGGGAAAGAGTGGAGGTTAAGGATTTCTGTATTTTCTGGACATGCACTCCACCCTTTCTAGTTGCTAAACTCCATTAAGACTTCATAGTTATTTATTTTTAGCAGTCCAGAAAAGCATTACACATGAGTAATTGCAACTAAATTAAAGATGCCTGTAAGTTTGCTTCCATAATCAGTTCTTCTGCAATAATGATGCCTCAACATAATCTGTAGTGTGGATAATTAATCAAAGGATTAAAAAAAGGTTTTGAAAGCAGAGGAAATGGCATATGATAATTAGAAGTGTTTGACTCACCTCTGGTCTATGTAGATCTAAGAGACTGTGAAAATAAATAGGAATTATCTTGGATATACAAGAATGAATGGAATTCAGAATATATTAGAAGCAAGACGTGATTTGTCACTACTGTCTCAAGAAGCATAGAATCCCTTGGCCATGTATAAATCACTGAATTATTTATAACAACAAATCAACCTCTGATACAATTGTCTGGAAGTATGCTGTTGCCCTTTGCCATTGGGGACCTGATAATGTAGCAATGCTAATTCTCTTGCCCATATAGAATGCTAGGGGCTAGAATATCTTGTGCCCCCTTCTTACTGCAGCCATTCACACATTCTCTTCCACCTGCAAGTTGTTGCTGAGTGTGAAGGGAATCATTTAGGTACAGTTAACGTATGGTTAGGGGATATACTCTGTAGATGGTACGCATAGAACTGATTTCTGCTTATTCAGAGGTTCCATGGATCCCATCTTGGACAGCTAGTGAAATTGTAGGATGAAAGTTCCAGAAGAAAGGATGTTATCTGTGTAATACATAATTAACTTATGGAATTCATTTTTACAGGTGGTGGTGATTGCTAATAATTAAAGTAACTTTTAAAATGATAAGAGGTACCAGTAGTCATAAGTACAGGTCTGTCATTTGGAGCCACTATATTGAAAGGCAGTATACATCTGATGACCAGATGCTAGGATATACAAAAGCAGGCGGTTGTCACTCTTATGATTGTTGGAATTAGAATGGTGGTCTAGATGGAGTCTCATCGGATCCAGCATAGTGACTGCCAGAGGTCACCTGATTCCATGTTGTCTTTTATAAACCCAGCAAAGGACCAGTTGATGGAAGTTCTTTTCTCTGATGCCAAGAATGGAGTCAAGGTCTTGTTGTGCCAACCACAACAAGAAGAAATGAAAGATGCTTGTGGTTGGACATTCATTGTTCAGGGGTATACAGGCATTGTTCAGGGGTATAGCCTGATTAGATTAATTGGGTGTGTGCTTTTTTCCCCCCCTGATGCACATATCTGGGATGTCACTGACAACTTGCCAAAACTCAACAAGAACAAAGATTAGTACCCCTACCTCCTTATTCATTTGAGAATCAATGACACAGCCAAGAACACCTGTGAGCAGATCTCCTCTAACTATGAAGCTTAGGGGAGGAAACCAAAGGGGTTTGAGACACTGCCAGTGAAGGACAGAGTACTACACAGAGACTGGAAGATACTAAAAGTGAATTGCTGGCTATTTAGATGGTGCAGATGGGAGAGTTTTGGTTTCTGGGACCATGGCCTTCACTTCTTAGACAGAGGACCACTGGCTATTGATGGGCTGAATCTCACAAAGGCAGAGGGAAATGTCTTTTTTGGTAGCATAGCAAGTCCAGTCAAAAGGGCTTTAAACTAAATCATTGGGGAGTTGTAGATGATTGCTCAGAGATCAGTAAAAAGGCAAGGTCTAAATACAAGGATGTGAATTTTAGAGGAAAAACTGAGGTAGAGAATAGTATGCATAAAAAAAGATAGTAAATTAATAGATGAGAACAAATAAAGCTTCAAATACCTGTACACCAGTGAACAGAGTTTGGAAAACAAACAAGATGAGCTTGAAGCCTTAGTGCAGGAAGGTAAATATGACTTGATAGTCATAAAGGAGGCCTGTTTGGATCACTCCTATGATTGGAATATTATAATTGAAAGGTATTACCTATTCAAAAAGAATAGATGTGGTAGAAAAGGAGGTGGAACAGCATCATATGTCAAAAACAAATTCATTGACAATGCTCAGAGTGGACCACTTGAAACCATAAATAGATAAATAAATAAATGCACCTGAAAAAGCCAATATAGCTGCACAGCAAACTCAAGGGGGAAGTGCAAAGAACAAGGAGTATTATATAGAATGGAAAGAAGAGCAAATCACCAAGAGTGTAGATGTGTAACCCAAGCCTGCAGGAATAGTGTGAGGAAATCTAAAGCTCAAAATGAACTGAGACTGGCTAGCCAAGCAAAGAGCAACAAAAAGCCCCCCTCCCACCCCAGATGCATTCAGGGCAAGAGAATGACCAAGGAGATCTAGGGGCCGCTGTTCATTAAGGAGGGCTAAATGCTAACTGGTCACAATGAAAAGGAAGAATTATTTAGTACTATTTTGCTTCAGTTTTTTTCCTGTGTACTTCTATGCAGCAGCAGAGACCTTGCTTTGATTGTGTATTCTTGCATGGCAGAGGGTTGGACTGGATGTCCCTTGTGGTCTCTTCCAACTCTATGATTCTAAGGAATCAGGACTGCAAATCAAGATTGATAGGGAATTTGTCAGGAATCACCTAATTAACCTAAACAAGTTCAAGTCTGTAGGGCCAGATGAACTGCATCCCAAAGTACTGAAGGAACTTGTTGATGTACTCTCTGAACCCCTTGCCATCATTTTTGAGAAATCTTGAAGAACAGGCGAGGTGCCAAAACACTGGAGAAAGGCAATCAGGCCACTAATTTAGTAGATGGTGGGAGTGCTGTGGATGTCATTTATCTGGATTTCAGAAAGTCATTTGATAAGGTCCCCTATAATATTTTGATTAGCCATCAAAATGTGGAATAAAACTGTCAGATGGATCCATAACTGGTTGGAAAACCATGCTCAAAAAGTTTAACCGATGTCTGAGATTCAAACTTCAAGCCACCTTTAAAAGAAGGTGATCTTGAGTGGAGTGCCTCAGGCTTCTATGGCCATTAGTCCAATATTTTTTTTTTATCAGTGAGATAGATGAAGGGGAATCCTTATCAACTTTGCAGATGACTGATAACTGGGAGGGGTAGCTAACAGATTGGAAAATAGGAACAGAATTCAAAAAGACCTAGATAAGCTTGAAAACTGGGCAAAAATCAATAAAATGAAATTTAATAGAGACAAATGCAACCATCACTGATCTATTAGTGAGGCCACAAAAAGCAAATGCACAGATATAGGATAGGGGAAACATGGTTCCACAGTACTACATGAGAAAAGGACCTTTGGATTATTCTTGAACATGAGCTATAATTCGTAAACATGAGCCATGCAGCAAAAAAGGGGAATACCGGTACTATTTTATCCCACATTAATAACAGCATCATTTCCAAGTGGAAGGAAATAGTCCTGCTATATTCAGTGCTGCTCAGGTCTCATCTGGACTAGTGAATTCAGTTCTGGGCACTTCATATTAAGAAGGATATGGACAAGTTGAAGCAGGTTCAGAGAAGGGCAACATGGATGATAACAGGTATGGAGAACAAAACATATGATGAAAAGTTAAAGGAGATGCGCATGTTCGGCTTAGTTAAGAGTAATAGGATTGCTCTCCTTAAATACTTCAAGGACTGTCACAGATAGGAGGAGGGAGGCCTGTTCTCTGCTGCCCCAGAGAGTAGGACCAAGTCTAATGGTTAAACATAAGAAGGAACATCTTGACAGTAAGAACAGTTTGGCAATGGAATCAATTGCCTATGCTGCATCCTCACAGCACAAATAATCCAGTTTGATACCACTTTAACCACCATGGCACAATACTATGGAATTCTGGAATTTGTAGTTTTGTGCAACATCTAGCTTCCTCTGTCAGAGAGCTCTGGTGCCAAAATAAGCTACAGTTCCCAGGATTCTTTAGCACTGAGCCAGGGCGTTTACAGTGGTCTCCAACTGGATTATTTCTGCAGTGTATTTTGGACCTATGACTCTGGAGTGCTCAAATCCCCACTCAGCCATGGAAATGCACTGGTTGGCCTTAGGGAAATTGCACAACAGCTCTCCTCTGAACAAATCTTGCCATGAAAACCCCATGATAGATTCACCTTAAGGTTGCCAGTATTCAGAAACAACTTGAAGGCACACAACAACATCCAATCTATGTCTTGTATTTACAAATGTTGAATGGACAATGTCCAACTCAAGAACTATCGGGCCAAAACAAGTGTGAATTTTCTTCCTTTCGCAAAAACGGAATTCCTGTTTTGTGTTGTTATTTCTCCAAAAAAAGCTGTTGAAAAATTAAAATCACAGGTGAATCCACTCTATAGCGAAACAGCAACCACCCATGAAAATAATCACTTCATTTTTTGTAATCCTTTATTTTTTTTTAAATTTGATCCTCCCATAGTAATGTACTGAAATGCATAATAGTTACATTGTACAAAGCATTTAAAGAAAGTACCTTGAGTTGCTGGTTATTTCAAAATGAGATAATAAACAAAAGGAAAATAAAATCTGGTCCCTCTCCAAAAGGGCAAAATTCCCACCCCTCCCTTTCCCTGCCCGTAAAACAACCAAATACAGTTCATTGTTTATTTATTGGGGTTTTTTTTCCTTTTAAACATAAGTCTGGAACACTTCATTTTACAAATAGGATTAACATGAACAAAACATCACACAAGCTTGCAGACAACCAGCATAAAATATTGGGTACAGTTTTCTTTTTCTTTTTTCTTTTAATCAGAAGAATCATGCTTTCATGAAGAAAAAATTAGAATGCTTTATACATTTGAATCATTTTGCTGTATTACAAAAAAAAATCTAAATCACTTCTATTCATTATTTAGTTTCAGTAACATGAAAAAATAAACAATAGTAAAAGAGGAATGTAAGAATTTTTTTTCCCAAACACTGTTTGCACGCTCATATATGCAGATCAGTTAGCCTCCCTTTTTTTCTCTTTTGAAGTCCATGGGTGCCCAGAAAAATGATGGGGGGAACTGAACAGTGCCATTAATTTCATACGAACAGTGCTACATTTAGCAAGAGTGCTTTTTTACTTAATCCACAAACAATTTGCCAAAAAATAAATACATGGTACACACAACACCAAAAAAAGAAATTAAGAGCGACAAATGAATGACATCAACAAAATAAAACAAAACAACCAAAACAGTGACATGATTGTCTAAAATTAAAATGTTATTACATTGATCAGGGAAACATTGAACTATAGTGGTATGTTAGATGATGGTGGTTATTTGCAAGTAATATGTTGAAAGACTCACCTTCTCAGATTGCTTAACTCTCCCAGTTTTTCTTTACAATATACACAGATGTCTTAACATTATTGTGGTTCTCTTATTTTTTTAATTTTACAATTCAGTTCAGGAAGCAAAAATTAAGGAGAGGGCAAGATATTCCTTATTATAAGGTTCTAGGTTAACGACTGATGTACATTCAAGGGAACTGTTGTCTTCCTTCAATGGTTTCAAATGAATAAAGTATAAATGAAGAGGATTTCTACAGAAGAGCAATTGTTTCTCATTCTTCTGCCAATTACTCTATACTGAAACAAAACAAAAACCAACTAACTAAAGGAACACAATTTTATTTTAGTTTAATGGAGTGCTCGTGTGTGTTTGTGTGTAGCAATAAAAGTCTTAACCTACAAATCCCTCCCAAAGTAGGTGGGATGGAAGACACATATTCCCCATCAAGGTCCATTTGATCCATGTATTTTGAAAGTCTCATTGATCCTCAGAATGTCAGCAGCTGCCTTTGCTGTGCAAAACAAAAGATTGAGAATAAATAGTTTTTTTTTCTTCTTTCAAATCATTCAGTTTAAGGTCACCTGACTTTAAATGTGACCTGTTCGATTTCTAAGGCATTCTGCTCTGCAGTCTTTTTATATAGTCTTCTAGCAAAGAGCCATGTTGCTAGTTTGGACTTGGTCCCAAGCCAGTTACATTTGATGGTGTCATACATGACTAATAGACTGGATGGCACCAGATTCTGCAGCGGCTCTTGCCATACTGTGCCACATACTGGAGGAATTGTGGGATGCAGAGTGGAGAGAGTCCTTGTCAGAAAGTGAGAGCATCATAGCATAGGCCTAAAGTCAAAGAAGAAAAGAGAAGTTGAAATTAGATATAATAATAGCAATAGCACTTTACATTTCTATACCGCTTTACAGTGAACTAATAACTCTCTAAGCAGCTTACAATATGTTAGCCAATTGCTCCCAACAAACTGGGTACTAATTTTACTGACCTACAGAAGGATGGAAGGCTGAGTCAACCTAGAGCCCTGCAGGGATTGAACTCACAACATTGTGGTTGCAGTACCTGCATTTAAATACTGCACTACCAGGGCTCCCTGGTACTAGATATCTAGCAACACTGGTGATATGCCCTTTAACCATCTTGATTTGGCAAAGACAGTCCCAATTAACCATCTGTTGCCTCACTTTTTTCAGATGCTTATAAAACGACCCAGTTTCTCTCTTCTCTTCTGACATCCCCCCTTTGTCCTCAGCTTACCTCAATTGCTGCAAACTGAGTACAAAGTGCAAAAATAAGTTGCATTTTAAGTAAGATTAGGCTTTACATCAGTACCAGTTTTAACATAGGCATCAATAGGGTAGTGAGGGGGGTTCAGATCGCACTCCAGGGGAGGGTGTACACCTGGTGGTACTGGTGCAGTTGCTGGGCAAGCAAGAAAAGGCATTGCCTCCTTTTTTCCCTCACCCAGCAACTGCCCCAGACCCAGAACAGGGGGCAGTGCTGTAGAGGCCACAGCACTGTCCCTAAGCAGTGTCTGCTCCTGGGGGCCCCAGTGCTTTCGGTTCAGAGTCTGGTGCCACTGAGTGTTAACTATGGTTAGTGATACTTCCCCCCACAAGAGGTTCTGAATTTGAAATGGATTAGGAATGCCCCTCTTAACCAAGTTTTGAAACCAGGTTCTCAAAAGGAATTCAAATCCTGGAGGAAAGACAACATCACGTCCAACAGTGCTATATCATGCTGAACTGCTGTTGTATTCTGCAGTCCCATGACCTCCTCCTGATCTTTTCACTACAATTAAGATACCCCCATCATCTCAAATCACCTAAATGCTGTATACTAGAGTAGCCCCACTAATGCAGTGGTAACTTAGTAAGTCAACTCTAATTGGGACTGCTGTAGTAGCTCCTGTTGATTGATATCCCATCTTTTCAGTCTCTGCTGTGGCTCAAGGTAGTTTACATAAATTAAAACAGATAAAGGGAAATTCAGGTTCATTTCTGCAGTAGTCCAAAAAGCCAAAAAGATCAAGGTGGCATTCTGATTAGAGGTATGGAATAGATACTTTTGTTTGTATTCTCCAAGGGGAGGGAACAGATTTTACCTGGGATTTGGACTTGCGATGCAGTGGTGGCTTTAAGTCTTCTGGTAGATGAGAAGTGCTGAATGATGTCAGTTCAGCTTCACTGAACTGATTTTCTTCTATTTTCCTCACTTTGAGGCTATCAGTGAAGTGCCTTATGTGGTCCAAAGCAGAAAGTCCAGTTTTATTAAACTCATCCTCCTTATACCTGTAAACAAGTTCCAAGATAGTTATGCTTAGCACTTTGAAATAGGAGATCACTGATTTTGTTTTCTGTTTAAACTATATTTGTAAGTGAAACATGTCTGATCCTTCCTGGTATTAGTAAAAATCAGGAAAACCCAGATAATATTAGGCAGGGCTCTTTCTTTCTTTTTTTGAAAAATATTAATGGCTTTAAATTCTTAGCTATGTTTGGATTTATTGGGGCAGGGGATTGGTTCCACTGATTTCAGTTAAACTAAAATATGGCTAACTTTCTCTAGATCTCACCTCTTGGAAACTACATTAATTGCACAATGATTTCTCTATTTCTAATCTTTATTATCAGAAGTAGCACATGGCTAAATCCTAGAAGTTGTAACTTCTATTGTATTTACCACCGTTCTGCTACAAAAGCTTTTATAGCGTATTTTATAGCTGCCTGGATTCCCAGTAATTGGGCGGCATATAAATAAATCCTATTATTATTATTATTATTATTATTATTATTATTATTATTATTATTTTATACTCATTCCTTCTTCCTGTTTCTTTATCATTGTAACATCGTATATTGTTACATATTGTATATGTAACCTTGTATGGTGAGGCTGCAGCTCTTACCTGCGGCTGTTGTTGTGATCTGGGGCAGAGGGACTCAGCCATGCAGCAGGTAGTGGCTGCCATCTGGGGTTTCTTCTTCCCAGGAGTCTTTGTGGCCCTGGGAAGGGGCAGGAGCCTGCTGGGTTGATCCAATAGGGCATGAGCTGCCTGCCCGAACCCCACTGGTTGACTGAAAGCCAACCTGATGGAAGACTACAGCCGGTAAGTCTTCAACCATGTCAGCAAGAGAGGCATAATTTGCTGCATGCCTGGACACCCTGGGCCAGTTCTCTCCAGGCACCTTTCCATCCTCCCTCCCTGTTGTTGGGTTGTCCTCTCTGTTGCTTTTGTTACACTATGGGGATGGAGCATGGGATTGGATCCGGGATGGCTGGCAGTACCCTGAACAAAGTACAGACAAGGGCAGGCATTATGGGACCTGGGATGGGGGGGGGGGTGTAGCAGTAATGGGCAGCCCAGATGGGGAGCTGATACATTTCTGTCACCCCCACTCAAGTGAAGGCAGGGGTTCATCACCGGGGAGGACTCCCAGTCAGGCTAGGCCCCCCATTGCTCCACTTCCATTTTCTGGTGGAGGCTGGAGATTTGGTCTCATTGGACAGCAGGCAGGCTGGCCAATGCCCGGATCTGATCCCATGCATGTACCAACTAACTGCAGCTGTAATCAATAAATAGTGCGGCCATTTCTCTCCAATTCTGTGTACTGGTCTTGTTTGGCGGGACTGACTTTCCCCTGAATAGCAAGTGTAGGTGGTCAATAGTGTGTATTACTGCATTTTGTATTTGTAAACCAATCTTATTTGGCGGAGCTGACTCGCCCCGGTAAGTGGTGAAAAAGCTAGATATAAGTATTCTGTAAAATTTCAGAATGGACCTTGTCTAGACTCACTGGCAAAATTTGATCAGGACATCATAATCTGAGTCTTTGCTCTTTTTACTGTCCTCCACATCTCTGTTTACTTACTTTACTCTTTTTGTATTTTGCCAGACTGGCATCTCTCATACATTCTTTCTGAAGGTACATATCTTCCCATACAAACTTTCCCAAGCTCTCAGATCTTTGGGGGAGGACCTTCTCTTGGTTCCACCACCTTCACAGACATGTCTGATGGGAACATGGATAACAACCTTTGTAGTGGCTGTCCCTAAACTCTGAAGAGCATTCTTGAAGCACTTTCATTCAATTCAATGACACACCATGCAACACTTAGCACAGCTGTTCTTCACCATTCCTAAGCTCTGGTACATTGATATTCCGGACTTGAGAAGGTGATAGAGCTATATTATACACACAAAGTATGTAATGATGGAAAGTCTGGACTAATGTGGGAGTGATAAAGAACAGGGAAAAAAGTTGACATTGCATGGGACACCTCCTGACATTTAAGATGGCATAATTGGGTAGAGGTGAAAAAAGAGTGACTATGTCTTGAGTTTGTAATACCATGGAGAGATTTAAAATTCTTGGACAATGCTTCTTCTCCTACATATAATGCTGTTTGAATGCTTTCTGAAATGTTATGGCCTTTATTTTTCAATATATTTGCTCTATGACTGAGGGAAGTATCTACCTGCCAGGAGAAGATTTGCAATTAATTTCCAACACATTTCCCTCTTCATAATTGCCCTCAGTGCCCTCTTCACAAACGTTGCTTGTCGCAAGCTCTTTAACTGGCTTCCCTGTTATCTCACTTTCTTCATCTTCCTCATCCATCATTACTTCATCCTCTGCCTCTTCATCTTCCAACAACTCTGAGTTCTGGCTTGCCACCAGAGCCTTTTCATCTTTAAAGTGGCTTCCATTCATCCTTTAAAACACAAAAACACATATATAAGTCAACACAGAATCTGCTGTAGGCAGTTGCAGAAACAGGATCTTTGTTTTCTTCATTATGTCTTGACAATCACATGGGTCATAATTCTACTATAATTAAAATCAATACTATTCCATCCAAGTTGCCAGTACTCTTCTGAAATTCAATTCACAGCCCAATTGGTTTGTGAAGAAACTTTTCTCAATAATATGCCTAAGTTTTAAATATACTACATTTCATTAGTCTTGAAAGTAAAAATACTAACATGTTCCCTATTAGCTTAAATGAAAAATTATTCAGATGGTCAACTGGCTCCCAATGAATAGGGAAACATTCTTAACAGCAGCGGAGAGTAGCTCACCTCACAGTCGAGCCTGTATGTAGAGCATTACCTATCTCACAGTCTGATTGTAAGAATAACATGGAACAGCCATTATAAATAATACCCTGAAGTTCTTTTGGAAAACGTAAACTACAAATATCATAAATACAAAGAGTATTTTACACACAGGCACATACACACACACATCACATGACAAACCTATTTATATGAAGGATTTTCACCCAAATCTAGAACCTGAGCCAATATGCTTTGTACTATGGGCGCTAAATATTTTTTATGTTGTGTCTTCAAAATGAAATCAGTTGGCTTAAGCATACTTACTCAGAAATGTTGGGAAACAGGCAAAGTAGTGCCAATAGACACCTTTCTAGACATCCACCGAGGGATCCTTTCTATGCCCCTTTTTGTTTGTTTTTTAAGATTGTCATGTTTTCTTATCAGCAGCTGGATTGCTTCAGACAATGTGGGAGCCTGTGGCCTCTACCATCTTCATTTCCCACAGATGCCTCCAGGCTATACATTGGGCTCATATACATTCTTAGGAAATGGAGATGGCAGGCAGATGCAGGATGACAGTTTGTAGGGGGGAGGGGGAGAAAGCAAAAGTGAGATTTCATCCCTGCTGTCTGTTTTCCTCTATAGAGGACTAATAGAGCAAGAAAGGGCTAGGAAGAGCTGGGGGGGGCTAAGACGTGGAGTATGGGACTTAGAGAAGCCTCCCAAGTGATCAGGGAAACTTGTAAGCTAGAGAAAACAGGGGGGAGACAGTTCTGGTCAAGAAGATGCAAGTGAAAGAAACCTGGCAAACTGGAGTGTGGATAGGTTGTGGACTAATATCTTTCAAAGGAGTGTGTGTGTGTGTGTGAGAGAGAGAGAGAGAGAGAGACAGAGAGAGAATAAATTTAGCAGTAGATATAAGATTTCAGAAGGATCCTGAAAGTCAATATTATTTTTCATGTGTTTGTATTGAAGAGAAGAAGAGAAGTACCTGAAAGGTGATGGTGGGAGGTAGCGGTCAGAGACAAGACATTGGGAACAGAAGAGAAAGAAGAAGGGATTAAAACCTATGAGTGATGATACAGGGTGAGAGAATGAAAGATGAGGGGGAATATGCTGTCTCACAGACAGGAGATGAGAGAAAAAGTTTTCCTTCCATGAAACAGTTGATACAGTATATGGAAGTGTGTGTTCAAAAGAGTAGTTTTTTAAAAGATTTTTTAAAGAGTTTGACACACACCACCTCCTTGGTTTATGCTCAGACTTTAGTGCAATTTACTTGTCCTTTATTATTAGCCATGCTCACTCTCTTATGGCAGCCATGTTGTAGTGGACGCCAGGATAGCTTCTCAATTCACTGAATGTTTCCATGTGGCCAAAATGTTTATCAACCCTGGCAACAAATTATCTTTGTGATGGAGAAACAATCCTGTGAATCCTTGCCATTGTTTATTACTCCACACCAAAAAGTTTAGTTCCATTTGGTTTTGTGAATCATTCTCTGTAATTTTAAATGGAGATGAGCTTTGATTGAATTTAAAAAGTTATAATAAAGGCAGACCAAACACATAACCACATGTTCTAGTTCACCAGAAGTTGCCAGGTCTACCCAACCCAGTCTCTAGAGTCAAATTATCCATTTCTAAATACAAGGGAATTTCATTTGTCATCTGATTGACTTTAGATTTTCCAATAAACTATCTGTTTGGCTAAACAGGATGGAACCACTCCAGAAAATCTCCTATCATTTTCCAAATCATGCAGCACTATCCATAAACGTTTGGGTCATGTAAAAAAGACAACTCCACACACCTTGTACATCCATTTTGTTAATATAGCTTTATTCTTTCTTTTATGTTACAGAAATAAAAAGAAATAGAAAAGAAACAGTTATTATTAAAGAATATATCCATGTTACTCAAACTGTTTGTCCCTGAACCACTGGGTGTCAATTCCTGGTAACTATCCAGGAAAGAAAGAAACAATGGACAAAAATATGATGCCAGTACCAGGCACATTGGGGGAGGGGGGGAATTGCTGATCCTCTACATCAAATAATCTGAGAAGTACTGGAGTACAGCATCCATTAATTATAAGAAAACAGTCTTGTAAAGAATATCACAAAACCTGCAGAAAACTGAAGTGCTATTATCATGCTGATGGGTATCTTTGACAACTTTTATTTAGTTGTGCTGATAGTTGTGCCTTGGACATTTATATGAAAACAGGGATTGACAAATTGGAAACTATGCTAGATGAAGCCTTTTTGAACTGTAAATGACTTGGATTCAAATCAAACTAATCAAAGCCATATGATTAAATTTTTGTTACTAATTACATTTTTCATATGTGGCAATTTGCAAAGTATGAAATATCTATCAAAAGTAGTCTAAAGTGCTGAATGTCAAAAGGAAACACTGGAAGACCCATCAACTTTTTCTTCTTCTAGATTTCCTATCTGAGGACATGTTGAGACCAGATGTGAAAAAGCCTAACCCATGACAAGCAAGCAAGAAGAAAATCTGAATATGTATGTAGTGTATAAACATCTGCCTTCATGAATATGTGCCTACTAGTTTTGACCCCAGGATGAAAATGAGTTGGAAATATGAAAAGGGTAAAGTCAAAAGCAGTATGCAATTTCTGTCCTTGAAAGAAGAAAGCAAACAAATGAAAGAGGTATGATGGTATCTTTTAAACTACATTTTGACCTGCTACATAAGCTGCATGTAAGGCTACAGGTCTGTGGAAAGGTTATGGTTACATTTAATGTAATATTGCTGAAAATGCAAAGTAAAAAAGAGACAGACATGTTCTCTTGAGCCTTGTATTGATTGATAACCCAACAAGGCACAATTTTGTTTTGCATATATTTAACATGGGAGAAAACGAGATTGTAAGTCATTAGTCATGACTTATGATTCTATGATTTAAGCTTACGAGTCTTACAAATCTACAGATTTGAATTACAGCACGCCCGTGTTTTACACAGGCACGTTTTATGCAGCTTTCAACATATGCTGAAAGCCATACTGGAAAAGCCCCTCGTACACCCAAGAAGAAGTAATGGGGCACGCGCTCATGCCGCCGTGCCACTGTGCGTCATGGGTGCGAGCCTCATTACTTTTAATGGGGCTCCAGCACATGTAGATTTCCCCTTAACGGATCCCCGCATAAGGGGAGGGCCCACTGTACTACCACAACAGCAATTTACATAGCTACTTTTCATTTTGGTTCTAGCATTTCTGCTAATGGGCTAATGAACAGGACTTTTGGTGGATTTCAATAATATTGTCTCACTACATTCACTTCAGCATACTGAACATTAAGAACTGTTCTTTGAACTTTTTAAGATATATTTCTTAAGGAATCCTCTAGATTTGATTAATTGATGGTTCATAATGTCTTTCTGCACCCCCCCCCCCAGTATGTGTAATGTTCACCTTGTATCTGTGTGCTCTTGATCAGCAGTCTTCATGTATGAAGGGTTCTTGGTAATTTATAGTTGTGTAATATTTAACATGCATGGGATTTACTTTCTTTCTTACTGGGGTATACATAGTCTTATATCTATCTATTATGTTAAGCTTCATTAGAATTGCACCCTTACCATCTATATTCTTAGAATATAGGCCAATCCATGCCTCATTCTGATAGTATCCCCTCATAAGGGCTTCAGTTCTGGAATTTTGTTTTTCAAGACACTACTGTCCTTTAAAGATTTATTCCCTTCTCCAGCAATGTTGGCAGAGACTGACATTCCTCTTCTATTAAGTATATTTGTGGATGAGAAGTTTTCCTGACATGTCATTCCCGACTTGAAGGTGATAAACTCAGGCTTTGTTGAGCAGACCCCCCTATACATGTAACCAACATCCCACATAAACGGTACAGAGCAGCTCCTAGTTCTTGAATTCACTGTTTGATCTCATACAATATACACACACACACACACACAATTGGTGCAAATCCTTGAATGGGAAGCACTGCCCAAACACTCAGAAGCTCATATGGCAGCCAAGCACTACAAAGGACTTAGTTATTTCAGCCCCAACCCCTCCCACTTTGGAGAAATGTAAACTTCCCTTGTGCTAGGTCAAACACATATTGCTGATACTGCTGAAGTTTAAATGGTTGAAACTTGATGATATATGGGACATTTCTGGTCAAAACACCAGATTTGTAGTTTGAATTGAACACTATTTTGACCTGCTAACTCTGCATATGTTAACATCAGCACATTTTACTTTGCTAATTACCAGGAGATCCAAGCTATGTTTTCAAAAGGATTTTGTGAACATGCCATCTCACTATATTGCTTTGGCAGTGTAGAAAGCACAACAAAAGGCTTAAGTGCCATTGCTCTGCTTGTTTAAAAACTGTAAAAGGTGGCTTGATGAAATGTTATGAGTTAACTAACTTGGCTTAGGGATTGCAATATTACAACTGGAATGCAAACCTGCTTTTCTTGTATGTAATGGGCACAATCCAGAAGATTGTGTAATCAGACCCCAATCAAAACAGCTCATGTCTCCAGTTAAATCCAGTAAAGGAACTATATCTTGATTCTGAAATATTTTTTAGGGAAAGTGAGGTGGCAAAGTAAGACTTTTAAAAGTCTTTAGAAGTAAAAAAGCTAAAATTAATCCAATTATTTAACACACAGGTTGGCTCATACCTTTCTTCTGAATTGTTGTGATTGCTGTTTCCAATGAAATTCCGAATTTCTGTGAAGTATGAATCCTCTTTGTCATCTAAGATAGCACCTGTGCTTTCAAGTTCAGAGTGAGGTGAAGACGTAGCAGTACCTTTACAGAAAAGGAAAAAAAGAAAAGGAAAGAAAACAAAACAAAACAAAAGAAAAGAAAGTTTTTCAGTCACATGTATACTTCAACCAATTAGTCAATCTATCTACTACAGGGATTTTGTCACATATTTACAAGTTTTGTCACTCTTTATTTTGTCATTCATTTATGGATTTAATTCTTCTCTAAGTTTCTTCTCAAAGGAAGTAACAAATAACTTTCACAATTTTCTTCAAACTGCAAGAGAACCTACAAAAACTGCACCATTTTCAAAGTCTATTTGCAATTTGGAACTTATTCTGCACAAAATTCACATATGTTGTTTTAAACAGAAAGAAACATTATCTGTGCAGAAAACAATATCTCTATGCAAATGTTGCTTCCAATACAGGAAATGCTATTTTCTATGTGATTACTTTCTATGTGGTTATTTCCTATTCCATATGAATAAATTTCCATGTACAGCATTTTCTGTGCAGGAAATAACATTTCTGCACAGAAATATTATTCTCTATACACACAATACCATGTGCAAATTTTGTGCAGAATAAATCCTGAACTATTGTGAATCCAGGATTCTTCTTGCCGAGGTTTCTCAACAGTTGGAAAATATGTTGGTGCTTTGGCGGACATATATCTATATCTATATCTCTGAATATTAGTTTCGAAAAAGATGACCATCTTCATCTGCCAAAGCACCAATATACAAGGATACAATCCAGTTAATCAGTGAAGTCAAATATCCATGTGTGCTGCAAGCTATCTTCATGCATAACAGTGAAAATGGTTGTGTTAAAACTGAAATATTTGGATAATAGTTCTTATAGATCAAAATCTAAGGATAGGATTTTGATTTGATTTCTGATATGCATTTAAGAGTTCAGTCATGTCCATGTAAAAATCTGTTTCAAACCATGGTATTCTTATCTATAATTCCCTACAATTGGAAGGAGACTGTACTAGGATGAGAGAATTCTACAGATTAATAATAGTCTCCTGGACTTGGCTAAATTCATAAATTTCATTTTATTATATAAAGGGAATATTGTTACATACCTGACATGTTGCCATTCTCATGTTTTTTGAGATGTCTGTCTAAATTGGTTTGCTGGCCAAAGCACCTGTCACATAAATGACATTTAAAGGGCTTCTCCTTATTATGGATGTTACGAACATGTCTCTGCAGGTTAGATGATATACTAAAAGATCGGTCGCAGTACTTGCATCTAAAAACAAATATAAAACATGTAGGCTATATAAGAAAAATATAGTTAGAACAAAAATGGTAACATTCATCTGTGTCATACAAGATATTTTGAGCCACAAATGTATCTTTTAAATAATTATAATATTTATGGGATTAAATAATGATGTGCAATGATAGAATCTTTGGTAGAATCATTCATACTGTTATTATACTAGTTTTTTGTCTATTAATCTCTACCACGTAAGGTTTTGCTAATGCAATCCAATAATGTGTCTGAGTATCTAAGCACCATATGCAGGTAAAATAGTTGTGTCCAGCTGTGTTCATCTATCAGGCAGCAGTTTTATTGGTTACAGTGCAAATAGAATTTTGGTCCTGTGAGAAAAAGAGAACCATTTCATCAGCTGGTCCACCTGCCAAATGATGCCCATATCTGCCAATGTGCAGGAGACTATAGGAGATGGTCTGCTGCAGCAGAACCCTCACTTCAGTGTGAACATGGTTTGCTCCCATAACAGGGAGTAAGTCTGCCCCTCATCTGAGCTGTTGCTTAGTGAACCCCACTCCCTAGGTCACTTAAAAGAATGCCAAACATCCCATTATGGAATGAAAAACTCTACCTGCTCGTGCCTTATGCCCAATATGCCCCCAAACAAAAGTCATGACTCAGAAAGGCATGCATTGTCCTCCTCAATCCCATCAATATATGGCTCAATCTTATCAATGCATGGCTAGCAAAGGCAGACCAATCAAATAAACAGGGCTATAAAAAGGGAGCTTAGGTAGCCAGAAGAGAAGAGCATCCAGGTGCCTGACAGTACCAGGATCTATACTAGAGCAGTTAACTGAAGACCTTCTAGATGGTGTCTACACTGGCCCAAATATTCCAGGAGCAGCCCAAAGTATTCTGGACCCAGAGCTGCCCCAACATACTCTTTACCTTGCCCTTCATTCTGATGCTGGGTGGATGTTTACACGGGCGTTCCACTGTGACTCACTGCAGCCACTACCATGGGTGAATCATTTGCTCTGTAGTCAGAATGAGGTGCCCAGCTTCAATCACATGGTTGGGCACCTCGTTCTGTCCTCAGAGTGAGCAACTCTTGCTAGTGGTGGCTGTGCCAGGTGACAAAGCAGTATGTATTGTAAACAGCCACACAGTGTTGTAATGGACAATGCTGGATCGTCAAGGAAGATCCAGAGCAAATATTGTTTAAAAATGGATTTGTTATAAGGGTAGGTATACCCCAGTTCTGGTGCTGAACAAGCTGGACATTGTCTGGACTGTCTGCATCAGAACCAGGATTTGGGGTATGTGTCATTCAGACTCCCTGCCGAAAAGGTTGGGGTGGGGGAGAATGTTTTATTTGGCACATGCTGACAGGACTTAATTTGATATCTATCACCTAGGCCCTGCTCCTGGCTTCAGCTAATGTTTCTTATAGCTAATCTGGAGAAGGGCTCTCCCAACACCTCTAATGCTTGGCAGATACCAAGGAACAGAACTGTCACCAGACACTGCCCACAAACCTGCACACAATGGGTCCACCATTTGGAAAGTACAAAAAGGAAATCTTTTTAGGTGGTGTTTAGAGCCACTATACAGTTCTGGAAGAGATCTTAAGATGTGCAGATGAAAAAAGGGGAAAGTACAGGAACATTTTATGAACATATAGGAATCCAAAAATGTTTCTCAAAAACATTTCCATTATTTTTGTACACTTCATTTTTATTTTATCCTTCAGCTGCACAAAGACTTCAGTGCCTTGAGTGGTCCCCTTTGGTCCCTCTTTAGAAAGGCCTCATTATAAATGTATTGATTTATCAGCAATGTAAATTTTGTTTCTAGTCTCTGGTGTATGGAAAGATTCTATATTATTAAAGAAACTGAACCAATTGCTGCATGGATAATGGTAGGTACAAGTTCTCAGAAAGCTGTTTTAGATATCGTAATGACCAGGAAGAACAGAGTTCACAACTGATACTTCCTTTTCATTTTCCATCTCGTCAAAAACTGAATATATGCTTTTCTCTTTATGAGAGCTTGACATATCTCAGACTTGACAGCAGGGAGACATATGTGCAAAACTGATTCTGAACATGGAAAAATTAAGGGACCACCAAAGACGTCAACTTACCCCACCAGAAACACCCTACCCTATATCATACGCTTTGGCATATACAATGGGATCTTTAGCTATATGGACAAATTCACTATTTCAAAGTGAACAACACATAACATAGGATAGTCCATACCTAGATGTTAAAAAGTATTGTGCCAAAGCTGATATAGTGTAAAAAGCAAGCAGCTCAAGCCTATTGTTTTATGCTGTTGCCTGTGCAGTATAATTAAGCATTTTGAGAAGAAGGAAAACATGAAACAAATTGCTTCTAAGGCTTAAATAAGGTAGAAAGGCCACTTTCCTCCCTCTTCAAAATTACATTGTGTGATAAAATCTTTTCTTGAGGAATTAGCTTGCTCAATTGCTAATCCTGGAGGAAATTCAGTTATCTTCGCAAACACAGAAATAAACAATCCACATCTTTAATATGGTGCCAACACAAGTAGTTTAGTCTATCACTCTGGTACCAGAGGCATCAATTTTCATACTCTGTAGTAATTTGAAGTCCCTGAAGCCTTTAGAGCATTGCCCTCTAAGCCACTACTAAGACATCCTATAACTATTCCAAATTCTCTGGCTGGCAGCTGGCCAACTGTCTTCATCACCATCACCCTCCCACCCACCCAAACTATTTCTCGTGGACTTCAAAACATGTCTGTTACATTGTGTGCTAAGTCAATTATTCAGGGAAGAAATTATGCATGACATTGCTAATTGTTTCTGGCTGTTATGCAGTGGAAGAGCATAACATGTTTCAAGATACCTCTTAAAACAGGAATTAAATTACATGCAAGCTCACTTCCCAAATAAATTCAACACTGAAAGAGGGGGAAAAATCTGTCCCAAACAATGAGCTTTTCTACTCTTCTCAAGCCATAAAATTTGTGCTTGTTTTGTTAGAACATGAGCTGAGTACCTTCCTATTGATTTCATTAAGTGAAAGTTCCATTTTGTACAATTAAAATTCTTTTCTCATTTCAGTATATATATTGATCCCATGGGCCATAACCTTAAGGGCTCTCTCAGTTAAGTCCCATAGAGATCAGTGGAACGGACCAGTAGAGAAGTGGGTTAAAAGCACCAAGGAATGAGATTAGAACTAGCTAGGCATGCTTGAGAAGAGAATAATAGGACAGAAAATCCTTGCAGTTACTGAACACACCTTATATAGGAATAATGGAAATAAACAAAATACAGCACGTTTGCAGTCAGAAATAAGTACTAAAACCAGATTTGATACACACAATCCAAATTATTATTTGTTTTTTGGAATCCCATTTTCAAATAAAGTGAAAAATCTCACCTTTATTACTAAATATATATTTTTTTAATCAGACCTTGGTTAAAATTTAGTAGACATAGCAAAGCGCTATTAAATTACTTCTGTTCAGCCATCCCAGAATTAAGCTGCTCCTCCTGCCATAATAATGGAATCTGGAATTGACTGACATCTGTATTCTAGAATAGATTGGAAGGGGGAAGTGAGCCACTTCCTTTCCTGTTCACAGAAATCCATTCTCTTAAGCTGCTGTCTCCGTTTGAAAGAATACACAGGCACATGTGCACCCTCTATACCTGCTCCAGTCTTAATAATTATAATAAATCCAGTTGATGCTATATACCTAGAAAAAAACTGCAGGTGAAATACAAAGAAACATTCAATATCATGTCTAGTCTGGCCACATGTCCCCATCCAGCTCCATCCTTCAGACAAGCTGTTCGTTGGCAACTCTAAATCAGAGACATCAACCCTTTTTAAAATACCATGAGTCTATGGAATTTTGCTGATTTCACTTGCAGTATTAGGGAGAATATGGAGCAAAATAGATGGCTTCAAACTGCACCTTTTTGGGCTGGCAAAAAGCCAGCTTTTCAGCCTCACTGTGGCCAGAAGCCAGCTTTAAGGTGCAATGGCAGTGTGTGGCATATAAATTCCATGCTGTTGGAACCCCTGGAAGCCACCCCTGTGTTGGCTTGGAAGCATGCAGCATGTAAACACCGTGCTCCCATGTCACCCAGAAGGCAGCATAAAAGGGCCATAAGTCTTGTTAGTGTCCACAGGGATGCTGAAGTTTCTTTACATATTTATTACAAAGTATTACAAGTTGTGCTTTATGTAGTCCATTCGAAAACCCAGAGCTTGGAAAAGTTAGTTTTTTGGATCATAGCTCCCAGAATCCCCCAATTAGCAACTATGGTGACAGGGATTTTAGGAACTATAATACAATCAGTAATATTAGTACTACCAGGATTTTATTTTATTTTTATTAGTTACAGGTAAATCTATTTGTTAGTGAAAGGCTGATATAATAATCCTGAGAGTACTACCCCCAAAATAGATCCCTCTTGTACCTGTAAGGCTGTTCTCCAGTGTGCGTCCTCAGATGACGAGTAAGATTTGCAGATCTTGGAAAAATCTTGCCACAGTATCTGTCATTAGAAGGTGGTTTACAAGGATGGCTTTAATGTTTTGCATTAAGTTACATAAAGAACTCATATGCATCGCTTTAACTTCAAACCAGTCTTGAATGGAACTATTTTTTTTGGTATTTAAATATTTCTGAAAACAACCTATTCAATGGCATATATTGAATGAAATATATTGAATGAAAACCTTATGGAATAAGATAGTGATGTTTTGATTTGCCATTCCACCCATAAGCCATGTATGGGAGCAGACTTTCATTTTAATGTTTACCCAGACTTACTATATTTATTCACTTTGTCACTTCTCCAGCTGAATCTTTCTGGAGGGGGAAAATCTTTTAACAAAAGCTTAGAATCTTGACTTGATGGAAACAGGTTTTAAATTGTTTAGCTTATTCACAGTGTCAGCAAATGTGGCATCGTACCTCCCACTAAAGATCAGACTAGACACAATTCAAGAGACCTAATCCATCAAGGTATGCTTCTATAATGGTGGGCTTTGGAAGTAGCTGACATGTTTTCAGAAAGATCAGATAAATTGATATGCCAGTTATCAAACTCAAACACTGGCATTCTGAAAATGAGATACAGATATAAATAGCAATTTGAAATAACAAAGAAAGCAAATCGAAAATAGCAAAGGCAGGTTATTCTTCCAAATCTAGGCCAATTCCCATAAAATATGCATCCAGAATAGAAACCCTTAATGCATTTTTAGATAATTATTCCTCTGTTTAAATATTAGTTTTTTAACAGATAAACCATTATTTCATTTGGTCAAATTCACATTTTTTAATATTTCTTATGAATATGAAATATACATTTCCTATGAAGATAAGGTGTTTATTGTATTGGGGGAAACTGAGTATTAGCAAATTCCGTGTGTAGCAAATGCTCTATGTACCATATTATCTGGACAGAACAGAGTTACTTTGTGGTGACTTGGCCTTGCTAAAGAATGCTACAGTGCTGCCCTCAGCATGTGGCATGGAGACAGCCTGACCAGATAATATTTTTTAAAAAATCCTTGCTGCATCATTCAGACAGAAACTTCAGCCTTTGCCTATTCTTCAGATGTTCCCACAGAGACACATTTAAAAGAAATATGGGAGATTTTCATCTTCTTTTATATCTTAACCATCAGCCTCCAGCTTGAAGTTTATTTCTTATCCTTAGGTAAACAAACAACCATATATTAGCATTCTCCTTGTGTGTTACAGCCTAGGAGACAATGCTGTTGCACTGGGGGACCTACAAATGTTTCACACCTTTTATTTGTGGTAATGGATATTCTTCTATGGCTAAACTGTGCAGATAACTTCAATTTGTTTGATTTTTTACTCTAAAGCAAAAATGTGGAGACTTTGGATAAAGTACACTTCGCAGACATATTCTCTGTCTTCAATTCCTCCCCTGCATTTTTCTCTCTCTAAAATAATTGGAGGGTGGGAAGAACAACTCCATCAACACCAATTTAAGATACCGTTTGTGAGGTTTACCTCTCAAACAATGACAGAATTACTACTTGCAATAAAAAAAATGTTTGCCATTTGTTGTTTTGTGTGCTTTCCAGTCATTTGTCATTTGTGGCACTCCTAAGGATCATGGGGTTTTCTTAATTTCTTTAAATCATTTGCTTATTTATTTACATAATTATATCTTCTCAGAAGATCCCAGAGTGGCATAGACAAAAAATCAATTTAAATACATTTAAGCAGTTAAAAAAAAACAGTAAAGGATCATTTAAATGGTCTAAAGCTGTGTTAATGTAACCAATTTAGAAGAGCTGGAGATGAAATATGGCTCTCTAAATGTTGCTAGATCATAACTCCCAACAGTCCTCACTATTGGCTATGTTGGCTGACCTTCATGGGAACTGCAATCCACTAGTATCTGACACTTTGCTCGCCACAGTTTAAAACAAGTTGAAACACTTGAAAACAATCTGTGCATGTACAGATGTGAACGAAGTAAAAAACTGAAAAGCACGTATTCCCAGAGGAAGAATGAAAGACAAAGTTCCACATACTGGTCAAAAACACTTTATTTCTTTAAAAGCTTTTAAAGAAATAAACATTTTTTACCCTCGTATACTGTAACTCATAGGACTTTGTCCCCTATCATTTTTCTATGTACAGATTTGGGAAGAATCATTAGAACCCAAAGGCTTTAATAAAGAGCCATGTTTTGAAATTTAGAAAAACAGCCATGTTAGTCTGTTCAATATACAAGGAAGAAATGGGTCTCATTTCACCTA
Organism: Sceloporus undulatus; assembly: GCF_019175285.1. NCBI lineage: Eukaryota > Metazoa > Chordata > Lepidosauria > Squamata > Phrynosomatidae > Sceloporus > Sceloporus undulatus. The sequence continues at coordinate 253,495,028 of NC_056524.1, forward strand.
TATATTTAACCATTTCATTTTGGCTCCTTGTTCTCCTTTTGGTAGCAACTGAAAGTGTTCTTGTATCACCAGGTTTTTCGAAATTGTGAGGGGTAAAATTTAATGATGTGCTTCACAGTTTTATGGCTTGTGTAATTGTTTAAGAAATTCTAATGTTTTCATGTTTAATTTTTTAAATTTGCAAATTGTTTAATTGATTTTAATGAACTTTTTATTTATATTTTTATCATTTTTTAAATGTTAATGATGGAGTTGTAGTGGCTGAATGTGTAATGTGGTGTTCTCTCTTTTTCAAATCTTTAAATGAAATCATATTGTAAATATGTTTAAATTTTTAAATTTGTTTTTAACCATATTTTAATAACACTATTTTAATTCTATTTTAATTTTATAATCAATGTTTTAGCTATTATTGCTTTTACAACTACTATTGAAATCTGCCTTGAATCCCATTTTGGGAGAAAAGCAGGATATAACTGCAATAAATAAATAAAATAAAGTTTCTACAGTATATAGTTTTTAAATCTGTATAGTTTTTTTAAAATGTTAGCCACCTTGAGTCCTTGTTGTTAACCAACTTGGGAGAAAAGTGGGATGCAACTGAATAAAATAAGGAGCAGCAAGAGGAGGAGGAGGAGGAATATTCATTTGGAATAAGAGGGACAATTCTCCTCTTTCTGCTACCATAGCTGTAACTCTGGATAGGTTCCTTTTTTTTACACAGTCGTTCCTCTTCCTCAAAAGAAGATTAATAAAAAGAATAAAAATGACCAGAACAGATTATAAGCTGTTTATGGTCAAGTTAATTTTGTAATTAAGGTAAATATACTTATATCTGAAAAGGACTCCACTATGGCAGAGTATTTCTAAGTGAACTATATTCTGTACTATTCCTTTTAGTTTCAAAAGCCTGCATGTGTGTCCATGTGCTATGTATACAATTATTTATCCTTCCATTTAAAAAAAAATTGAAAAATAAGGCTGAAAACTATCCTAGATGTGGGTAGATAGGAATTGTGCGATTTGTCCAAAGTGTTACCCAAATATTCACTATTTAAATTCTGACAAATTTTCATATTTAAATTTGGGCCATAATGATGTGTGAAATTCATCAAATACAGAGGTCAACAAAAAGGCTCCTTTTGAGTTGAACAAATAGCAATCCACTTAGGACCTGAAAAACCACAGATGTCTCTGTGCTTCATCCAACTCTGAGACAAGACTTCCATTGATTTCTTTAAGAAGATGTTGATTTCAGCCAAATACCTGCAGTGACGACTTCATTTTAAAAAAAATAAAGCATACATACACACATACATCTCCTAATCACTCACAGATCCTGAGAAATTTCCCTTCTGGCATTATCAAAGGAAAGACCCAGGGAAAACAGTCTTGTTGTTCATGATCAGAAAAAAAAATATGAGTGGGGGAAAACATGCATTAATATAAAGGTGATGAGGAAATTTTGGAACAAGCCTGTTTATGTAATGTTTTGGCCTCATTTATCAAACTCTCCGTAATGTAGAACAAATTTCTCCTGTAATTTTAAGCAAAGACAAAATCAAACACTATGCCCATGTCTTGCTGAATACAGAGCCTTTTAAAATGTGAGTGACCCACCATAATCCCTATTAATCATTAAAAACTCAAGTAATTTTTAAAGTAAATAACAGTGGCTTGCAAAAGAATAGAGATGTTAAGAGAGCCTGATGCAAGTGATTAGCTTGGGGAATTTACCTGCAAGTATAGCGTTCCTTGCCCTTTCGCAAAAGGTTCTCCGGCAGAGTGCTGGGAGGGGCTCTGAAATTGAACATGGAAGGGACGGATTGTATGAGGTCACTGGCGTCTGGTTTCAGGGCACTAAAGCTCTCAAGCTTTTCAGCCATGTTTTCTATAGCTGACATCTGTAAGAAGGCAGGGAAAAACATGTTCCATTGGAGATATTCTTATGCTAGAGCAGTTGAAGGTCAATAAAGAGGCACCACTTTAGAAAATATATCATCTCTAATGTGAAGTTGAAGGCTTTCATAACCAGCATCCATAGTTTTTTGTGGGTTTTTTGGGCTATGTGGACTTTCTACATAGCCCAAGCATCATGCCAGCCACAGATGCTGGCAAAACATCAGGAAGAAACTCCTCTAGAACATGACCACATAGCCCAAAAAACCCACAAAAAACTATGTATCATATCTAGTTGGAAACATTGAACAGTTTTAGCTGGAAAAGGGTAGACCATAAAATAATTTCTACCAGTGCAATAACCACAGCTAATCTTTAGACCTTTTCCAGGCTGTGGTTTATTCTAATACAGAGAATATTAACAGCATATATTGAATCCAAGATAATTTAATTATCATGATATCACCAAAGAAAGCTAGGTAATGCAGTCGTGTTAGCTATTTCCAAACCATATACACAGACTGGACTGTTAGCCAAAGGCCATAATTTTAACAAAATTAATTTGTTTACAAAACACAATGACTTATTACAACTACACAATAGAAAACACAGATAAAAATATCAGCTGGTATCCTGTGCACTATTGTGATGACCAGAAATGCTCCTTGAAACCCACCTTAGACGGCAGACAGCCACACCCATCAAGGAGTTCTGGGGTACTTGCAAGTGGGTAATGAAAGATGACATATGCAGCCACCTTCGGCCAGTTAGAAGTACTACGAAGAGCAATTGTGACAGAACCCAACAGATCACTCTGGCTCACTAGCAGGAGGGGGCTGAATAGATCATTCTTTAGTGTCCCACCCTTCAGGACCCACAATGCCCAGTACTTCAAAACCTCTTGGCTGGTATGGCTGCCTGGCTTATATGATGTGTTTTGTAGAGGTCAAATTAGGAAGCATATCATAGTCTCATAGAATATTACTACTAATAATAATAATAATAACGTTTATTAATATTTCCTGCCTCTGCCAAGGATCTAGACGGGATTACATCAGTAAAAATGATACAATAATACAAAATCAATAAAACACTAATAATGAATTAACCAACATTCCTATTAGTTCTCTAAAATAACAATTCATCAATAGCCAACAATCATAGTCAGGAGTGAAGCAATCGTCATAACCTTTTATATGGAGTCCGGTGGATAAGCCTGCCGGAAGAGATCCGTTTTGAGTGCCTTCTTAAAGGCCTCTAAGGTAGTAATAAGACAGATCTCTTCCGGTAGGCTATTCCATAATTTTGGAACCACAGCAGTAAACTCCCTGTGGGAAGTTGTCATTAACCTAGTGTTATGATGTTCCAATAAATACTTCCCAGATGTTCTAAGTTCCGGGGCAGATTGTGTAGGAAGATGCGTTCCTTCAAGTAACTCGGGCCTGAGCCATGTAGGGCTTTAAAGGTATTAACAAACACCTTATACTGCACCCGGAAGCCAATTGGCAGCCACTGAAGAGATTTCAACACTGGTGTTATATGGTCAAACGTAGATGTACTGGTGACCAATCTTGCTGCTGCATTTTGAACCAACTGAAGCTTCCAAACTTGGTATAAGGGTAACCCCAAGTAGAGTGCATTACAGAAACTTAATGAGAGATTACCAGTACATGTACCACTGCTTCATAAAAGATTATCATACCTGGCTGAATCGCTGATAAAACATCCCTGAAATATCCCTCAATCGTGGAGGAAGTACGTGTGTCTGAAACCTGGTGCACTTCCTCAATCGTCATGCAATCGTCGCTCGAAGTTTGCGTTCATAGAAAATCCGCTCCCCTTGAGATTATTCAGGGACACTAGAGGGAGCAATGATTGCATGACAATTGAGGAAGCCCACCAGGTGTTCAGACACACTTGCTTCCTCCACAATTGAGAGACATTTCAGGGATATTTTATCAGTGATTCAGCCAGATATGAAAATCTTCATAGCTGTGTACCCCATGAAGAATTTCAGCCACTAATTATAAATATTTAATCAGCATTAGGTCAATTTACATAGCAGTAACAAAAATAGTGGCTTATACCTTATTATCCCTTTCCCTCACCTTCACACTTTCAGTTTGCTTAAGCATTTTGCAGCCTATCGTATGGAGGTTGTCACTGAATTTCTATTTGCTCATATAATTACAATTTCCTAAGAACCTTGGAAGAAGAGTGCCACTACATATAAATATGTTGGCCCTCCATCCTATTATCTAGATGTCACTTTGCCCAGTGAAAATCAGTTCTGATGATCTCACTTAACTAAATCCAAGGTACTTTTTTCCTAGCTGTTAATATCTGGTAAGATTTGCATATCAGAAGAACAGAAGCTTTTCTTCTTCCTTACTTCTTTCCTTAAATAAGTGTAAGGAACACTAATGGACACTGGGGAGTCTTTGGCCTGTTACAGACAGCCAAAATAAAGCTGCTTCGAGTCACTTTGGAGTTATGGTATTTCAATGATACATGCGTCCTAAGAGTCCAAAGGCCGCACCAAAGCCACGCTCCACTCCTAAGGACTGGAATGCAGCTTTGGTGAAGCTTCAAGACTCTTAGGACTCATGCATCATTGAAATACCATACCTCCAAAGTGACTCGAAGCAGCTTTATTTTGGCTGTCTGTAACAGGCCTTTGTTCCTTTTACAACAGTTTTCTCACAAAGAAGCACTATCCTCTGAAGTTAATGGGAAGTCCATTCATGGAGGAGCTCTGTATGCTCAGTGAGATACACATGGGATTCTAGTTTAAGAGTTATGCAAGGCAAATGAGATAAAGCTCACTGACTATACTGCCTGCCCTTTCCAACCCATTAGAACAAGACTATTATATGCTGTATGTCAACCATATTTAGTTGCACCAAAGTGCTAAAGATAAGACCAACATTAAATTTTAAATTTTAATAACGTAATGTTTTTAATTGTTTGTACTGTTTAATTGTAATGGTGAGGAAGGTGGGGTATAAATAAACATAACAACAACAACAACACAGACATCTGTATTATTCATCTGATGATGTCTATGATTGTGTGCTGTATACCAGAGGAATAATTCTAATGTAATGGTTTCCAATATCAGTTTATTATTTCAGATGCCAATCATTCATTTATTCAATCATCCATTCATTACATTTATATACCACCTTTCTCCTGATGTAAGACTCAAAGTGACTCACAGATGTAAAACAAGATGAGGTAACATCAATCTTAGCCATTATGTGTACAAAAACCCCCTAATAAATAAACATACTTTTTGGAAATAACCTTTGCAACACTATATAAGAAATTTCTAGCTTTGTATGCCTTTAAAACGTTATACAACTTTACAGTTTTCTCTGTAACTGGTAGATCACATCTAATGAAACCAGCTTATTCCTGAATGAAGCATCGTATGAATATCAGTCTTTCTGCAGCTATTTATATTGATAGAATGCCACTAAAATATGTTCTCAGGTAATCTCAGGTTATCATGTTGTGAACCGCTTTGATCTGAAGGAAAAGCGGTATACAAATAAAAATTATTATTATTATTATTATTATTATTATTATTATTATTATTATTATTATTATTATCACAAGCACACTTACTCATGCTCCACTAAAATGGGGAGTGCAATTATTTTCCAATTCTGTTCTCAAAGGCAGCAAGGAATAGTTTTAGCAATTTTTGCCTGCTGTAAAAATGTCATCAAAAACTGTGCAGTTTTCTAAGATTATCTGCAGTTCAATACTTATTATATGCAAAATTCATAATATTATTTTCTGGGCAAACAATGCTGTTTCCTGCTTAGAAAATGTATAGTTCATAATTATTCTGTAAGTTCTGGGGGGTTTTGCACAGAAAACAGGAAAAAATGCTGCTCCCTATACAGAAAAGACTATTCTCTGCGTGAAACCTCCATGAATGAACTTTGCAAAATTAAATCTTGAACTTCAGAGATTCACATCAGTCAAGATTTCTCCGTATCAGATTTTCCAACATTCAAGAAACATGTTTTCAACCAAATTTAAAAAATAGTTTCAATATCATTTCCATCCCTTTACTCAACACAGCTTGTTTCTAACCAGTTATGTACAGAATTGCACTTACATATCCCTTAAAAGAAGATGGCTGTGGTCATTAAAGATTTATGAATGGGTACAAAGAAGGAGAAATCAAGTGATAGCAACAAAATATGCACAAATGAGAAATGTAGGGTTCTTCAATGCAAGTCTATGCCTGAAGGCTTTGATTGATAAATGGGAAATACTTATAAATAAATATTCTGTTGAATTAACTAGCTTCTCTGCATCTTCAAAACTCATAGTCTTACAGCATCCTTCCTCAATTTCTTTCAGCAAAACACTGATTTGACAGAGAGTTTTAAAACACTTATCTGGAAAGTGGTATACAAAATCATACTCTAGCTCTAAAGGACTGTCGAACTGCCCTATGATAAGCCTGCAGCCCAGTCTTAAATACGGCTAATTTCTCAGGACAGAAAATGTGGCTTAACAGATTTATGCATGGGCATTTGTGACTTAATTTGCTTCTTGATTACACTGTATTTAGACAAAAAAAAAATAATACTCCATCAAGCTCAACATTACTTATTATTCATACCAAATGATATAGAATAAGACTGCTTTGGCTTATACTTTTTTCATACTAAGGTCCAAGATAAATATCATAGTGAGGGTTTTGCCTGCTCTTTCTAGGCCAAAATAAATGTCTGTTGGTTTCCTTGAAATGACTATTCATGTTCTGCTTAGCCCTGATATTTTTCTCGCCTTTCGCCTGTAGCCTGCCCTCTCATTTCATGCTCAGACTGCTAATGCTCACTACAAATTGCAATGTACAGGGTACTACTGCCAATTTGCCAAATGTCTTTCATCAAACATTGCAAGGGGGGAGGATCTCAGAGGGAAGTCAAGATGCATTTACTTGTCAAGAGACAAATGGGAAAGCAGAAGAAAGCAGTAAGGGCTGGAAGCTTTAGGGTTTGATTCATAATCACTCAGCTGCTAAAACATTCTCTACAGATGCAAGTGGATAGAGCATTTGTCAATATGAAGGGTTTTGACGGGTACTGATCGTAGGGCCAAGATATGTAATGATGCTGGTTTGGGATAGGAGGCAATTCCATCCTAGCAGAGCAATGTCATTATCAGCTCACAGAGTTCAGCACTATCATAACATTTATTTTTCACTCCTGCCTATTTTTACTCTTCCTAGAATCAATCTTCAATTGTATTTCACATCGAATTTAATCCTTCCTAATTGTTCCTGAGAGAAATAATTTTACTATCACCAGAGATCAAAACCTAAAGTCAAGAAGGGCTTTGGGCTGATTAATAGTGATATGTAGGTTTGGGTTGTCCTTATTTTTGGCTAAGGAAAGAAGATATGCACCCAGGAAGATAAGATGTGGCTTATTTACATACAGAGAGAGAGAGAGAGAGTTCCATACTAAGGGCTTTAATATCCATGTTTGAATCAACATTCTTTCTTCCCACACATTCTAACTGTAACAGATTAAGCATTGCTTCATTTTCTGTTCAAAATGATTTAGGCTGCCAACTAGCATAGTAACCTATGAAGCTTTAAGGCAACAGTAGGCAACTTTGTTGTGGCTGGTGTTTTCTGCAGTTTTCTGTCCAAAGACCCTTTAGCAGCAGGATGGTTTGCCAGAAAATATAAGAAAACAAAACTGGAAATTATTTCTGGTTTGCAAAGCAGGTATTTCTTGATGTTAAACACAATGCAGCCCCCCCCCCCACAATATATTTAAAATAGGAATTACATCTGGTGATTTCCAAGAGAGGGATTTTTCTGTCAGCAAAGTGGAAGCTGGGGTATGAAAACCACTGGGGGGGGGGGCTGCATGTTAACCCAGGACCACACATTGTCCACTACTACTTTAAGTCATTCCCAACTTTCACATTTTCTATTTATGTGTTTAAATACTTATGTGCTGTATTCTTTTCCATTCACATGACACCTCAATCAATGTAAATGAAACACAAAAATATGCATTCCACAGTAGAATAGCCATCTAAAAACAGCAGAATTAATAAAAGATCACTAGAATCCTGTCTGGCACAGCATAGTGTAGTAGTTCCACATTTGGTACTATACTACAGTTAGCCATTAAACATCCCTGGACTTACTGCTCAGCTACTACAGCCTTCCCATGGACATTCTGTGGCTAGTGGAATCAGAGAACCATCTGGCTATGTCCCTGCAGCTGGTTGTGAAATTATTACATCGTCTTCTGAGGCCCTCTCAGCACAGCATCTTGGATTAGGCTAAAGGGACATAATCAGATGCTTCTCTTACCCATACTTCCACAACAGAATAAGAGGGGATGTAGCAACTTAGTAGTAAGTGCAGGCGCAGCCCTTTGGTTGCTATAGATGGAATTCCAGTCTCCTCAATGACAAAAACAAATGGCATGCACAGGCATAAGTCAGCCCAGGTGTTCTGCGAAAGCCACATTTTCCATCTGATGATAGAAAATGAACAGCATGGGAGCCTGACACAGTCATCACAGAGAATATTCCATAATGTTGGCATCATGGTGGCGAAAGCCACCATCTCTTTGTTTGAATAATGTTCCTTTAAACTGTTGTAAAAATATTTTGATTGACAAGATGCATCAAATACTGTCAGACTGCCAGGAAATGCTGAGTCAGAGCACCTGGCATGATGCAAAAACTTGCTACAGGGGTTGCATCATGCTAAGTAGCACCAAGTGATGACTCTTAGCCATCTCAGTATATAAGTGCACTGGGAGTCAGAGCACCTGTGGGTTGAATGGCTTGTGGATTGTTGAAGCTGCATTACAACAGACAGTAATGTTGATGGAAGTTGGTGAGGAGAGTTTGTAAATATCTGTAAATACTGCAACTTATGATAAAGAACCTCCAAGGACTTGGGAGATATCAACTGTGCCTGTAAGCTTACTTGTTTGAATGTGAAATGTGGTCAGTGCACAGCCAATACTTTAATCTGGACTATTGCTTCTGTACTCTGCTACGTTAAGCTGCTTCTGAGAGCATTGTCCTCAGATAATGCTGAACATTGGCATCTCAAGTGGGCCAAAGAGTTTTGTTTTTGTTACTGCAAATCCAGCAGGAGAGGTGAACCAACACTCTTACCCTTGGAGGTCTCACTCATGTGAAAAATGGAACACAAAGTAGGCCTTCTACACAAGTTAAGGTGCAAGGAGATAACTCTTGGTGTTGGTGCTCTTTAAGAGGAAAAGTATGATAAGACTGAGGGAACTGGCAACCACCATATTCAAAGGAAAAGATGACGATAATGGCCATACAGTTGAAGGTTGCTACAGCAATCTTTTGGGACCTGTAGGCTCCCTGAGGAACACAGGTTGTATGGGAATTTATGTAACAATGTTTTATCAACATGAAATGGCCAGATTAACCTTCTTCATTGAAAAACAATGAGAACCTAAATGCCCTGAAGGCCTCAGATCCTGTTTGATCTTGGAAGCTAGATAGTTAATTCTGGGATGTGGGACTACCAAGGAATACCAGGTGCTGTAGGCAATATTTCCGAGAAAGACAATAGCAAACCACCACTGAGTATTCCTTAAGAAAACCCTATGCAGTTGGCCCTTCTTATACAACAGATTTTTTATTCACAGATTCAAACATACACGGTTTGAAAATGCTCAGAAAAAGTATACATTTCAAATATCAAACCTTGATTTTCCATTTTTTTTATAAAGGACACCATTTTGCTATGTCACTGTATTTAATGGCACTTGAGCATACACGGATTTTGTTATACACGGGGGATCTTGGAACCAAACCCCAGTGTATAACAAGGGTCCACTGTAATATTCATAGAGTCACCATAAGTCAATGAGTGACTTCAGGGTACATATAAAGGCAGCCCAGACAGCTTTCCAATCCCCATGCAATGTGTCATTATATGAAAAAGCCATTCTAATGCTCTGAAGAGTATGTTTAATGTGTGGTGTTTATGCTCCACTGACATGTCCAGAACAGAGGAGTTTGAGATTGCAAATTCATCTGGACTGTAAAGAGAACATTAAGCTAACAGGAAGTTAACAGTGGTACAAAACCTTATAAGGAAGTTAAGGGCCACAAGAAAATATGGTAGTTCCATGTGGAATACCTGCTTCCCACAGCATCTAACTCAAATTAGTCAATATTCTAATATTAGTCATTATGTGATATGTCTCCTCACTTTGTTCCACATCGCTAGTTGTCAGTGGCCATAGAAGAGAAATGCATAACATTCTGATTTAAGTAATAAGTTGTATTGTACTTGGGGGTTGGGTGGGTGATGATTAATTTAACATTAGGATATTGTTTTTAGTAACATCCCCACCTTCTTCTTCCCTAAGTAGCTCAGTTAAAAAGTTACTTTTTCATTTACTTTTGAACAGATCTTAGAAAAATCTGAATTACTAGCCCCTTTCTGTCACATATAGCCTTTACTCTTTATATTCTCTCACTGTTGAGAACCACTGGAGCAGCATAAAAGCTATCAGGGCAGTCTTCCTTTAATCTTCTCAATGCCTGCTAGGGTAGCTCTTTGCCTCAGCCGAGGCAAAAGGTCATCGTTTCCCCATCTGAACAGATGTTCCCAGACAAAGAAAACTGAACAAAGTTGCTGAGGCAGAATTGAGACCTAGAGGACATATCAGCAATTGAAGGGAAAGGAAACCCTTACAAGATTGTCATAGCTGTAACAATAGAAGAAAAAAACAGAGACCATTCATATTGTGAATATTTCAATGCTTAGTTTCTAAAAATAGAAAAGAAAGTCATCTGCCTAGAAGTCCCTCTCCCAATCTAGAACACTGTTGGTCCACTAGCAAGTATTTATATAGCACATTTTGAGTGTACAAAGAGCTTTATACACATTACAGCAATCTTGTAAAGTGAGCCAGTATTATCCCCATATTGAGGTGATAGCTAAGGCAGAGAGATTGTGGCGTTCCTAAATAAGTTTATGGCTGACGCATGATTTGAACCAGAAAATTCCTGACTCACAACTTATACTCTTGCCTATTACATTTATCCAGTGTTCAGAAGAATAGTGCCTGTCTGATTACCTGAACATGTGGGATTTACTAATGACAATTTACTGACACAAGAAATATACTCTTAGGTATACAATCCTGAAATAATCTAGTTTGAAACCATATTAACTGCCCTGTCTAGGGCATCCTGGGAATTGTAGTTTATTGTGGCACCAGAGCTCTCTGACGGAGAAGTCTAAATGTCTCACAAAACTACAGTTCCCAAAATTAGCAATAGCAATAGCAAATACATTTCTATACCGCTTATCAGTGCACTTTAGCCCTCCCTAAGTGGCTTAAAACTGTAAGCTAATTGCCCCCAACAATGTAGGTACTCATTTTAGTGACCTCAGAAGGATGCAAGCCTGAGTCGAGCTTGAGCCCTTTTGCTGGTATTGAACTTGCAACCTTATGGTTTTGAGTGAATAGCTGCAGTACAGGCATTTAACCACTGCGCCACCAGGGCTCCCTAGCATTGAGCCACATCAGTTAAAGCGGTCTCAAACTGGATTATTTCTGCAGTGTATTTTCAACTTACCTCACTTTATTTATACATCTGTGCATGCACAGTATCATATTACGGGTTCCAGGGCTCAGTGTTGGTCTCAATAAGAGGTTAAAAGACTTATGATCCTACTGAACAGTGGTACAAATTAAGCCCTGTTGAGTTTACCTCTGTAAAAAGCACAGTGACCTATACTGGGATCAAACTATTGTCTGTCTAGCACAGTGCTTCCCAAACTTTGGTCCTCCAGATGTTTTGAACTTTAGTCCCTAGAATTCCTGACTATCAACCAAGCTGGCTTGGGCTTCAGGGAGCTGAAGTCCAAAGCATCTGCCAGACCAATTGGCTTGACCAGAAAAAGAGCTGCCTGTGGACTATATGGAGCCCCAAGGCCACACTGCTCAACCCTATGTATAGCAGAACTAATTATGTAGCAGAACCCTATGTAGCAGTGGAACATCTACTAGAATTTTGGCAGCAGTTCTTTCCAGTTACTTGAATTCACTTTTAGTGAGAAACTTCCAAAAATGTATTTGAATTTTCACAAATTCTCTTGCACACACTCACTAAATCTATGAGCACAGTAAGGAAGGATGTAATGTCTCTCAAAAGAAAAAATATTCTCAGAAGAACAAACGAAAGGAAGTAACATTTCTTATACGTAGCTTTGAAACCATCTTTTTTTAAAAAACAAAAACAAAACAATCCTCCCAAATAGGTTAAATGAAATTCTTTGCCATGCGAGATTAATCATAGCAAGACTTTGGAAAACAAAAATAAAGGCAGAATTGGAGGACTGGTATAAAGAAGTATGGGAATTAGCAATTAATCACAAATTAACATGCAAATTGAAAGTAAGGAAAGGACTATAGAAAAGAAATGATTTTGATGAGATATGGAAAAAAAATTATTGAAAAAGCATTAAGAAAAGAAGATGGAAAATTACCTCCACGAGATGAAATGAAAATTTGGATGGAATACAAGGATGGTAATGGCTCTGGGGAAGGGGAGCACTGAGGTGGTATATAAAATATATTTAGATATAATGTATTAGAATGTAAGAATGTGTGTATGTGTGTGTGTAAAATGTTATGGATTATATATGTTTAAAATATGAAATAAAATCAAAAAATTAAAAAAAAGAAAGAAATTCTTTGCCACAGGGTATAGTTATTGTCAATATTATAGGTAGATTTTTGAAAAGGGTTAGAAAAATCCATACATCTTAGGTGCAGGAGATAAGAATAGGACTCCATATTTAGAAGCCATGCAGCTCAGATTGTCAGAAACTGAGAAGTTCTAGTGAGTGTTTTTCAATCATTCCCATTAGGAGTTCTCTTGGCATCTGGCTAGTGATGGAAAATGTATTGGATTAAGGGCCCATCAGTGTGATCTACTATTATAATTCTTATGTTCTTTATTGTGGGAAGGATCAGCATATAGCAAACAGTACCATATTTTACAGTCAGCTACTTAAGCATCTGCAAACATAAGGAACAGTTTGGGATATCAAGCAAAGCAGAGAGGCTTAAGCATTGGTGCCCATGTTTCTGCCTCTCTCTCACACACATGTGCACACACACATACACAACAGTGGATGGAGAAGATGCTTGGAGCTGCAGAATTTCCCCCAGTGAAAGATTGTACTTTCTCATTCAGAATAACATGTTCCTACACAATATGGGAGAAAATTCAGAACAACAAATATGTAATTAGGTTTTCTATGTCTGTAAGGACATTCCTGTTGTAGTGGGGTGGCAAGATAATTCTTTGGGGGGGGGGTCCTTCCTGCTACATGGTAAAGCAATGTCTGCTCTTAATATGCATAAATTGATTTTTTAAAAAACAAAGAGTGTATTATATGACACACAGAACAGTAATTTTGATTTGCATAAATAAAAGCTTGATATTATCAGCATCCACTGATACTTAAAAAAGGAAGTGGCTTGAACCCATTACCAACCTTATGTCCTGAAGAGGACAAACTATGAGTTTGTATGTGCTCCTAATTTTCCCTCTGCCCAGACACAAAATTTTCTGAGCTAGGAATGGGGATATCACTATTAAGAGTGAGAGTATATTTACAAGCATCTCAGATGGACCTGATACCATCAACAAGCCTTGGGCACTTATGGTTAAAATATATTAGATAGGAACAGAAAAACTGTAACAGAAATACAGTGTAAATGGCCTGCTAAAAATAAATAATGTCAACCTGATAGCTTGAAATGGTTTAGCAGGCAATGCTTTACATTCCATGACCCTAACTTTTTACAAATAAGGCTAATGCGTGCTTGTATCAGAAAATGGCTGACCTTCATAAGTCATACAGAAAGAAACATTTTGGTAGATGCTTTTCAGTTTGATGATAGTGTCTTTAATTTTTTTTCTTTTTTAAAAAAGGATAACTCAACTTCTTTTCATTCTTTGTTCAACAAATGTTCAATAAATATTCAATGAATAAATCCAGCTGAGTCTTTGTTTAGGACTTTCACAGAGAATTGTATAAATCTCTCTTTCTGTGTATGTGTGTGTGTGTGTGTGTTCATATGGATAAGAAGAGCAGAAGAGAGGAACTTGTGACAGAAACTTGTTTTCATTGGTGTTTTGTTTTTTCAAATTTACCAGTTAAAAAGGTTTTAACTAAGACACGAGGGGAAAAAAATAAAGTTAAAATACTGTAAGCTGCCTTTAAACTTCCAAATGATTACATGGGGACAAAGTTGAACAAATAAATACTTTTGCATTAAGTAAACAGGCTTCTATGCTGATGGTCTTCAACCTACTTTGTTTTTAATGATAGCACTTGCAATATATGTAAAACACAAAACATTCTGTGAAACTCAAATTATGTATAAACTGAGCATGGGGTTTTGAAAATACATTTGTTGCTTTAACAGGTTTGAGATACATGTCATTCCATGTCAGTGGGGTAAGAAAAGACAAGACTAGCCAATGTATAAGCTTGGCAGAGGTGTTCTGGTGAAAGGCTGCCAAGTAGAGCCTAAACAGCACATCATTGTGATAATTTCAAAACATAGAAGATTATCGCACTGCGTTCTGAGAACGTTCTGATCACGTGATGAGAACGGAACGCATTTGAGAATACCGCACGTATGTGTTCCAATCGGGTTCTCAGAACGCTTAAATGTGTTCCAAATGTGTTCCAGGAGGGAACGGATTTGAATGTGTTCTGAATGTGTTCCCAGAGAGCTGAAACGTGATGAAAACGTTCCAAGAGAAGTGTGTGCGGTATTCTTATCCGTTCTCAAATCCGTTCCCTCATTCCTCCGTCTCCTGATTGGCTGAAAGAATGACAGGCAGGGAGGGAGGCAGGCAGGCGAGCGACTGCAGTGAGGGAAGGTGTGTGTGTGTGAGGGGGGAAAGAAGGAGGGAGGGAAGGGAGGAAAAAGGGAGGAAAGGTGGGACAAGGAAGAGAAGAGGAAAGCAGGGAAAGAGAGGGAAAGAAGAGACCAGAGCAGAGAGCAAGAGGGAGAGGGTCTGGCTGCTTCTCCGGGGGTCTCTAGTGTCATGTCCAGTGGGGCTCCTGTGCTGTCACAATGCAGGAGGCAGGGATGCCCAGGACCTTCTCCTCCTTCCCTCCAGGAGGGAACCCACAAAAGCTCCTCTGTTTGGAGCACCACACAAAAGCAAGCAAACAACTCCCAGAATTCCATAGCAAAGAGCCAGACAAGAGTTAAAGCGGG